>NW_026705104.1:905000-1205000 GCF_029867415.1 Vicia villosa | reverse complement strand
GTGGGCTATTCGAATATAAAATCTTATGATAGTTATTATATAAAATATATTAATTTAAATATAATATACGGTAAGTATTATATTATTTAAAAATAATAATATATGTTTTAAAACACAATTCAAGTTTGAAACTGTTCAAAATAATACTAAAAACACATATTACAACATAGCACAAATAAATAGAATATTACAAGAATATTGATTCTATTATATTCAGCATTAAAAACTTGAATATAAGACATTAGATAAAGTTTAATGAAATGTACCAAATCAACATAGACATTAGTATATTTAAATATTAATGATAATAATGCATGTCAGATGTATTATTCATTAGGGGTGTTCAAAATCAAACCGGTCCAAAAGAAAATCGTAAAATCGAATCAAACCAAATCAAAACCGCAAAAAACCGCATTTGGTTCAGATGTATTTGGGCCATTTTTTAACAAACCATGCGGTTCGGTTCGGTTTGCGGTTTGAATTTTACAAACCGAACCAAACCGCCCTCAAACTTCTATTAACCTATATCCAACCTAAAGTCAAACCTATTATGCCTTAGCCTTACGATTACAAATGATTTTCTCTTCCCAACTCTTAAGGTTTCAGTTTAAGTCTTCTCAAATCTCTTCTATCATTATTGCGCCTTCTTCTCATCTTCTTTTCCAAGTACATATCACCTCTTCTTTTTTAATCTTTCATCTCTTAAGTTCTTCTTTTTTTATCTTATTATTTTTATTCTACTGTTCTTTCTTGCAATTCCGTTTTTAATATTCCTCTTCTTATATAATCTCTCCTCTTTTCTACTTTTTCTTTTTCATCTTCTCTAATCTTCCATCTCTTTTTTTCTTTCTATTTCGTTATAATGTTTTTGATATTGTTTTATGCTACTATTTTATGTTTTTTATTCCACTTTTATCTAATCTTATTTTTGTAAATTAAATAGAAAATTGTTATCCAAATATGATGAATTTCGTTGTTAATTAATAACGCATAAATGACTTAATACAAAGTTATGTTGTCATCTAAATGTGTATGTACGACTCAATAAATTTTTGTAAAAGAATCGAACCAACCGAACCAATCCAAACCACATTGATTTGCTTTGGTATGGTTCGGTTTTATTTCCGAAAGTCAACCGAACCAAATCGAACCGCACACTTTTTTTATCTTGCGGTTCGGATGATTTTTTAAGTCAAAACCGCCCAAACCACACCGTGGACACCCCTACTACCCATGATTGATACTATCTAACGGGCTTTTTAGGATTAGGCTAAAAAATCTCTCACAAAATTTATACTCTAATTTTAAAGGGGATTGTTCACTACAGCTCATGCTTTACTCACACATATTGACAAATTTTTTAAAATACCCTTAAAATTCAAATTTCGGAATCCAGACACATAAAAAATACATCAAATACAAGTAAAAAAATACATATTTTTGAATCTGGATACACCCCCAACGTATAACACCCATTTTCTAACCCCAAATTATAACATACAATTCACAAAGTAAGCATGCATAAAGAAAAAAAGGCACTACATGTTGATTTCCACAAAATGAAAATCCCAAACAACATATAAACATTCATAATATGCAAAGATCATATTGTAACACAATAATGTAATTCTCATGCTTCCATACATTATACATAAACGCTTGCGGAAAAACAAAAGAATTGCTATCACATAAATTCAATGAATATGTCCCATACCATATTCATCTACCAATTCAAAAAACCATTAACATCCATGCTACTTGAATTCACAAATCTAGGCTACAAGGCCTTTAAAACAACATATCCAAATGTTAACACATACATCCAAAGTATTCAATAAAGCATAAAGATAGCAATGTTCAAAACATAAGCATAAGTCAAAGAAATTTCCCTAAGTGTTACATGACCAGAGCATATGACTCGCTACCTAATCAAATAACTAAACTCGGAGCTCTTCGGCTAAGGCACAAACAAGCAACTTGTAAGACCCATAGAAGTACAAAAGTATGAATTAGAATTTGAGAATATTAATTAGTATTATGCTATTTTATGTTATCGATTTTCTATATATTTGTCTATAAATAATATTGAGTTATTGAGACCATGTGGAATGTCGAAGTGCTACAAAATTCTATTAAATGGTGCTCTTGTAGTTTTAAGTATCCATGCAAGATATTTTTATTGTGTCAAAATTAAAATAGGAGTTTTACAAATTGACTGGTTGAAGCGATTCGACACAGTGTGAAAAATTAGCGGGCGAAATATTTCGAGTCTTAACATATATCAGACAATTTTATTAATCTACGTTACACATAGATCATGTTGGTAAGCTCGTTTTAATTTTATACGCTATTAACGATCATATTTTACCTGTCAGAGTCTAGTTAATCCGGTAATTTTTTATTTGAGTTTGATCGTTTTCATTCTAATTAATTAAACTTCGTTCCGCGTATATCGTTTTGATATTTTTAATTTTATTTTCCGCTCAAACGCGCGTTCCACTGTTATTTGTTTCGGTCCCGTTTTCCACAATAATTTTCCGTTTTAAAATGTTCTTTTCTTTTATTTCATTTCATGTAGTAGAAATCTTGTAGCCCAAGTGTAAATTCTACACGTTGGCTTTTTGAGTGATTAAACTAGTAATTTAATTTCTTGAAACTAAAATATCATGATATTTTTCTTCAAATCATTATGACTATTGCATGTGAGAGAGAGGGATCTAATGGCTAATGATCAAACCTTATCACATACCACTATTCAATCAAGGGTTAGAATTATTTTAGACTTTCTATTTAAACAAGTCTTAAGACTCATTCCATTTCATTCCTCCATCTCCTCTCTCACGGGTAAAAACTCTTCCACCTACTACTTTCTTTCATTTTTTTTATTTGTTAAGAGATTATGAAAACAAATGAAGTGTTAGTGAGATATGAAGAAAAAAAATGGCAATTCTTATTCTCCCTCACTTTTGTCACTCGACCAAGACTTAAACCACACCATTACTTTCACAAAAATTCTCTCTTTCCACCATTTTTATCTATTGGAAGGTTGATCTTCAATTTAGAAGTTGAGAATTTTATATGTAAGGTAATATCACTTTTCTTTTCCCTTACTCAAAGTGGAAAACCTTTATTAATAATCTTCATCATCTTTGGACTGGTTATTGAGAAGTTGTTACTAATATGAGAAGAAATATTTTGGATGTTGTTTATATTCTTTTTAAACTTGAAAGGTCTAACAATTATGGTGGTGATATTGAAGTTTCAGTTTTCTACCCTAAAAATAATTACTCTTAAGATAGGTATACCCCTAAAAATTGTTATACCCCAAAATTTGCCCGCATATTTTTTCAAGAAAACTCCAATCTAAAAATTAGGAGTTTCATATAATCATGGATTTTTATTTCATAAATATCCTGACATATGAAATACTTAGTTTTTAGAATTTTTCTTATACAGTATTTTGGCTCGCTGTTGGATTTACTCTTACGCAAACGCCAAGTACTGTTTATTGCTTCACACACGCTATTTATTTGATATTTATTTACAGATAAGTAGTACTGACGCAATTGGTACAGAACTAAATCTTTTGCAGGCGCAGAGTCCGGGATTCAGACTGTACTGGTAACAAGTAAATTATTATTAATTTTTGTTTCCCACTAACTTTTGTACTATATTCCATTATTTTCAAAATCTCTTTTCAAATCTCTTTTTCAAAAATCAAATCTTAACTTTATTCTACACATCTCTTTTTCCCAACACTATCATACACTTTCTTTCAAATCTTACTTCCACTCAAATTTTCCTTTTGTACGGAATCACTTCATTCCCCAACGTCTCTATTCTTCTTTTCATTCTATAAATACCTCTCATTTTTTCCATAAAATCTCACATCAAATTCTAAATCATCTCTCTAATTTCTACTTCATATTCATTCTCTCTTCCTCCCCGGCAAAATGGCGAAGCGGATGGAAACGTGTCTTCTTATGGTCATCACCATTGCTACGGTGATCATGTCCTTCTTCTGTCTGCATAGCCCAGAAAAATGTGGACCTGGGATGTTGACACTCCCAATCATCTACATGTTATTATTTGTAGCATGGGTTATTAATCGTCATTCTTAAAGTTTGCCGTATCTCTTATTTTCTTAAATGTACCGTTTATTCGTCGTACTGTTCATTATAGTATGTAATGTTTGTACTGTCAGTATTAAATATTGTACTATTTGTCATATTGTTGCTTAATTATTCAGATAATATTTTGTGTGTTTTCTGCCAGTCAAATATTTATTTTTCTGTGCATTAAATGATTTTTAGGGTTATTATCGGTAATTTTGCTCGCGTACAATAAATATTAATTATTTATTATGTCTGTGTTTTTTAACAAGTCATGTAAATAAACTTTCATCTTTCACATAAAACAAAAACAACAAAAAGAAAATTAACTTTGACTGTTGATTTTTCACTCTAACTGTTACATGCCTGAACAGTCAGTTGATAGTCAAACTGCTGACAGTACAATTCTCCGTGTTTTGTACCATCAATCAAATCAAACTTTTGCATTTCAAAATTCCAAGATTTTTGTTCTAGAAGTCTTCTGAATATCACATGATTAGCAGAGACTCAGCACTGCACAAAAATCAGGTACGTTTAACTGTCTCCTACACAAACAGTCCCTGATTAGGGTTTATTGTTTTTCAGGAGAAACAAGTTTTTGAGACCTCAAATGGATTTCATGGACCTCCATACATCTCAAAGTACCATCATACAAACTTTCAAACTTCAATTCGCTCGGACGCACAGTCAGCAGCTCAAACAGTCAACAGACGACCCGTTTGACCAAAAAAGTCAAGAGACAGTCAAAAATGAAAATTTTTGTCAAAATCCATATTTTGTCAAAGGATTCATCATTTGATCGTTGGATGATCATAATTCATCAAGGAAAGATCAAAAATCAACAAAACCCTAAGATTCAAAATTAGGGTTTTCTCCTAAAAAGTCAACTGAACTTTGACTGGTCATAACTCTCTCATCCTTCATCCAAAAAAATTCAAACCAAAGCTCATCTTGAAGGAAATTCAATTATCTTTCAAATGCAATTGGTCCCATAGTCATTAGGTTCACCATTTGAAAAATATGAACCAAGACATTACAGGTCATTTTCAAAGTCAACAAAAAGACACTTTTTTCAAAAGGATACACAAGGAGCATCAAAAATCATTTTGACATGAGACCAAGGACATTGGTTAGAGGACTCTTTGAGGTTTCCAAAAAGTGCAATATCTCCTTCATATGACAAAAATTGAGGGATTTACACCTTGTTGAAGTTGGCTAAATTTTGGGAAAATGCATAAAACCAACATTGCTCAAAAATGTATTTTTTCCAAATGGGGCCAAGTTTTCATAGTTCAAACATGTTTGCCATGATATTATGGGCCTACGACCAAGACAAAGCCCACACCATTTTTATTCATTTTTGGTTTAATTTTATCCTATTTTAAGATTAAATGAAAATGGAAAATGGAAGGATAATGGATAGCTTAGTTTCTAAGCATGAGTCATCAAAGAATCTTTAATTTTCTGCAGAAGATTGAAGTACAAGGCAAGATAATTGAAGAGGAGCAAGACTTGGTCAACAATTCAAAGATTTTTAATATTTAAAAATCAAGAATTCAACAAAGGCAACCAATGCCTCTTGGCTTGGATTCTAAGCACAACATGGCTTATAAATAGCTTAGCTTACTTCACAAATAGAAGACACGAATTCAGAACAAAATTTATGCTTGTAACCATACTTGTAATCACTTAAAATTTTCAAAGAAATTCCAAATTCGAATTTTGAATTCAAGTCAGTTTCAATACAAACTAAACATTCAAACACCTTCCTCAAGTATCACTGAAACTATTCCAATCAGTTTCAAGCCTTGAAACACTCAGAATCGTCCACGACACCTCACGGTTTGCTCGAACTAAAACTTACAAAAATCTCATCACACATGCATGATTAGCAAGATGTAGATTCATATTTAAGTTTAGTTTGAGGTCCTAATCATTTCTGGAAACTTAATTGAAGTTTGGACACCTATACGAAGAACCACCATTTTTGGGTTCTTACTTTTAAATTTAGGGCTTTACGATCCATGCAAAATTATAAACTCTAAATAGTACCATTAAACTCACGTGAACAAGACGAACCAAACCATGGCATCGCGCCAAATTTATATTGATGTTTGCTTGCATTCGCTATTTTCAACAGGTGTAAAAGGTTGGAGTTTTTACACCACCTGCAAATGAAAGGTGTAAAAGATCCATCCTGGGGAAGAAGATGATGCGTGGCGTCCTCTGATTGGCTGGAGGGCGCGCGCGTGTTTTTTAAACTGACCTTGGATTCAGTGTTTTGCAGGTGTGTCACGTGCTATGGTCCCTCATGCTTTTCACCATCAGATCCATCCATCTCTCAATCCAACGCATCAAAACACTCATCCTTACCATGGACTTCATTTAATTTCCACATCTGATTACTATCTTTTTATTTTCTATTTTATTTTAATTTCTTTGTTAAATTAATTAAAAATAGTTTTAAAAATCCAAAAAATACACAAAAAATATTTTTAAGTTTCTAAAATGATATTTTATTTTCTGATATAAAAATATTTTATTTTTCTTCATAATTTGAATATTTTGTATAATTAATTAGATAATATGCATATATTTATCTTTTAATTATTCTCAACCAACCAAAAATCATAAAAAAATTTGTTCTTTATATCAAATATTGTTTATATATCATAGGCTAATTTTGTACATATTTAGAATAATTTTCTCTTTAAGTTTTAATTATTTGTGTAATTATTTATATAATTATGTGTTAATTAACTTAATAAATTTCAAATCAATTTCAAAAATCCCAAAAAAATTAGTTTTGTTTTAAAATTAATTAACAAGCATTTTGAACATATTTTGAACTTAATTTTTAGGTTTACATTTATTTTCATCTTTTTTCATTTTAATTTAATTAATCATGCATTAATTATAATTAAAATCAATCATAAAAAATCCAAAAACATTTCTTTATTTTCTTGCAATTTAAATTCCTAGATAAATGTATAGGTTGTCAAATTCATGTAAATAGCGTAGTTTACATTTCCTGCACAATCGATGTAATAGCGTAGATTTACTTTCCGCATTTTACATTTCCGCATTTTAAATTCCAGCACATATAAACTGCGTGTATGCCAAAGATAAAATTGAATCGTTAGATCACTAACTTCAAAGATAAAATATCTGAATCCAAACACAATCACACTTGCACCTTGTGAGATTTTGGATCGAACTCTAGTATGGCCGAAGGGTAGCTTCTTGGTTCGACAGGGTTAAGCATGAAGTCGAAGGTTGTTCACATGCTTGTGTCGAAGATGCTAGGGTTGTTAGCATGTTAAATTAGGTTTTAGTGTTTAAACCCTAATTTGTTAAGTTAGCTTGTTTATTAAGTTGACTTGTGTAATGGGCCTTGTGGAAAAAGCCCATTAGTTAGTATGTTAGGTTTTATTATAAATAGCATACTAGTCTCTCATCATTGCTAAGCTGCAAATCCTAATTTAGGGTGAGAGAGGTTATTTGTTATTCTTGTAAACTTGTAATCTTGTTTTAAGAGAAAGTAAAAGAATAACGGTTATAACCAATTATTGTGTTCTTCTTCTCCCCTATAATTCCCTATTATACTTTGTTATTGGTATCGTTTTTCACAACAAATTGGTGCGGTGAGCGTGGAGAAGATGCCGTCAACAAAGTATGAGATTGAAAAATTCACCGGAGTGAATGATTTCGGTCTGTGGCGCTTGAAGATGAAAGCCCTACTGGTTCAGCAGGGTTGTTTGGAAGCGTTGAAGGGAGAGGCAGCCATGAATGCTGCATTAACGGCAGCGGAGAAGACGACTATGATTGAGAAGGCACACAGCGCAATTTTGTTGAGCCTTGGTGATAAGGTTCTCAGGCAGGTATCAAAGGAGACGACGGCATCAGGGTTATGGGTGAAACTTGAACGTTTGTATATGACCAAATCGCTGGTAAATCGACTCTACCTGAAGCAAGCTTTGTATTCATTCAAGATGATTGAAGACAAAGTATTGGCTGAGCAGTTGGATATGTTCAACAAGCTGATTCTTGATCTTGAAAATATTGATGTGAAGATCGATGATGAAGATCAAGCGCTGTTACTATTGTGTTCTTTGCCTCGATCACATGCTCACTTCAAAGAAACTCTCTTGTATGGAAGGGAGTCCCTGACGTTTGAAGAAGTTCAATCAGCCTTGTACTCTAAGGACTTGAATGAACGAAAGGAGCATAAACCCTCGACTGTTGGCGAAGGTTTGGCCGTTAAAGGAAAACTCTTACGAAAGGATGGTAAGTTCGACAAGAAGAAAGGCAAAAGCCAGTCGAAGTCTTACAGTGGCGAAGCATCTGGCATTCGATGCTATCATTGTAAAAAGGAGGGTCACACAAGAAAGGTGTGCCCTGAACGCTTGAAATATCATGGAGGTAAGGATAATGGCAACGCTGCCATTGTTCAAGATGATTTCGAATCATCTGATGTTCTTGTGGTTTCAAGCAGTGACTCTAAGAAGGAGTGGATTATGGATTCAGGTTGCACTTGGCACATGACTCCAAACAAAGACTTGTTCGAGGAATTATGTGATCAAGATGGTGGATCCGTATTGCTGGGAAACAACAAGGCTTGCAAGATTGCAGGTATTGGATCTATTAGATTCAAGCTCCATGATGAGTCAATAAGGTTGTTGACTGAAGTCAGGTTTGTTCCTGATTTGAAGAGAAATCTACTTTCTCTTGGTGAATTCGACAAGAAAGGATATGTTTTCCAAGGAGAGAAAAGTATCCTAAGAGTCATGAAGGGTTCGAAGGAAGTCTTGAGAGGCGTGAAAAAACAAGGCTTGTATACCCTTGAGGCTGAAGTTGTAAGTGGTTCGACAAATGTTGTATCCACGAAGCCTTTGTCGAAGACAGAAATCTGGCACATGAGATTGGGCCATGTCAGTGAAAGGGGTCTGGTCGAATTAGGGAAACAAAATCTGCTTGGTGGAGACAAAGTCGAAAAGCTGAAGTTTTGTGAACCCTATGTACTTGGAAAATCTTGCAGAGTGAAGTTCAACAAAGGCAAACAAAGAACACATGGATCCCTTGATTACATCCATGCTGATCTTTGGGGGCCTGCAAGGTGTGCATCACATTCAGGAGCAAGGTATTTTCTATCCATAGTAGATGATTATTCCAGAAAATTATGGGTATTCATCCAGAAGACTAAGGATGAAACTTTTGAGAATTTCAAAAGTTGGAAGACTCTGGTTGAAAATCAGACTGGCAGGAAGGTCAAGAGGTTGAGAACCGACAATGGCCTTGAATTTTGCAATGAGGCATTCGACAGCTTTTGTGCTGCCTTTGGTATTGCAAGGCACATAACTACTGCAGGTACTCCACAGCAAAATGGTTTGGCTGAAAGATTTAATCGAACTATTTTGGAGAGAGTCAGATGCATGTTGACTAGTGCGGGGTTAAAGAATGTGTTCTGGGCTGAGGCTGTTTCGACAGCAACATATCTGATAAACAGATGTCCTTCGACAGCGTTAGATATGAAGACACCTGAAGAAGTTTGGTCGGGACATCCACCAGATCTCGACAAACTGAGAGTATTTGGCTGTGTAGCCTATGCTCACATTAGGCAAGACAAGGTCGAACCTAGAGCTCTGAAATGCATGTTCATGGGATACCCTGAAGGAGTCAAAGCTTATAGGCTATGGTTCCTAGAGCCAGGTCACAGGAGGTGTATCACCAGTCGAGATGTAGTTTTCAATGAAGCTGAAATGGCTTTTAAGAAAACTGATGATGTTGGTCGAAGTACAGAAACATCTGACGAAGAGCTGGAACAGGTAGAAATTCCTGTTGAGGTGGAGCATGTTGATGCTGAATTGCATATCCCAGATGAAGTCGAAGAAGAAGCAGAAGATGCTGAAGTTGAGGAAACTGACGATGACTACCTATTGTCGAGAGATAGGTCGAGAAGAGTCATCAAGCCACCTCAGAGACTTGGATATGCAGATCTTATAGCTTATGCCTTAATCTCTGCAAGTGAGGTTCTAGACGAAGAACCTAGAGACTATAAGGAAGTTATGAGGAGTCGAAATAAGACTGAATGGCTGAAGGCCATGGATGATGAGATGAAATCTCTTCATGATAATCATACTTGGGAACTGATCAAGAAACCTGTTGGGTCAAGGTTAGTCAGCTGTAAATGGATTTTCAAAGTTAAGGAAGGAATTGAAGGAGTGACGTCGAAAAGATACAAGGCAAGGTTAGTTGCAAGGGGTTTCACTCAGAAAGAAGGTGTCGACTTCAATGATGTGTTTTCTCCTGTTGTGAAGCATAGGTCCATTCGAATGTTGCTTGCCATGGTGGCACAGTTCGATCTTGAACTGGAACAGATGGATGTGAAGACTGCGTTCTTGTATGGTGATTTAGATGAAACGATCCTGATGAGGCAACCTGAAGGGTATGTCGAAAAGGGGAAGGAAGATTATGTGTGCAAGTTAAAGAGATCTTTGTATGGGCTGAAACAATCTCCTCGACAGTGGAATAGGAGATTCGACAAGTTCATGGCACGCATAAGTTTCATTAGAAGTCAGTTCGACCACTGTGTTTACTTCAGATTTCGACCTAGTAATTCATTTGTTATTTTGTTGCTTTATGTGGATGATATTCTCATAGCAAGCAACAATGTCGAAGATGTGATGAGGGTGAAGGCTGAACTCAATAAGGAGTTCGATATGAAGGATCTGGGAGCTGCTTCCAGGATTCTTGGAATTGACATTCGAAGAGATAGAAAGAAGTCGAAGTTATGCCTATCTCAAGAGGCATATCTACGGAAGATTCTTGAAAAGTTTGGTATGTCGAATTCGAAGCCAGTTGTGACTCCAACAAACCCTCAATTCAAGCTGAGTATTGATCAGTGTCCCAGTACTGATGTGGAAAGAGCCTATATGAATAGCATCCCATATGCTAATATAGTTGGTTCTTTGATGTATGCTATGGTTTGTACTAGACCCGACATAGCATACGCAGTAAGTCTTGTAAGCAGGTACATGGCGAATCCTGGAAAGGCTCACTGGCAAGCATTGAAGTGGATTTTAAGGTACATAAATGGGTCTCTGAATAGAGTCCTAATTTATGGTGGAGCCTTGGGTGAAGATGGTAAAGCAGTAATCGAAGGATATGTCGACTCTGATTATGCAGGTTGTATGGATTCCAGGAAATCTATTTCTGGATATGTTTTCACTATGTTTGGCACAGCAATTAGTTGGAAAGCAACACTTCAGAAGGTTGTTGCTCTATCAACCACTGAAGCGGAGTACATTGCATTAACTGAAGCTGTGAAAGAAGCATTGTGGCTTGAAGGTTTTGCGAAGGAGCTGAAACTTCAAGGTCGAGGTATCACTGTTAAATGTGATAGTCAAAGTGCAATACACCTGTCGAAGAATTCAGCCTATCATGAGCGAACTAAGCACATTGATGTGAGGCTGCATTTCGTCAGAGGAGTAATCGAGCGTGGAGAAGTCCAAGTGCTGAAGGTTTCGACTGAAGACAATGCTGCTGATATGATCACCAAGACATTGCCGAGTTGCAAGTTTTTCCACTGTATGCAGTTGATAAAGCTGCATGAAGAAAGCTAGTTTGTTCCCTTGATGTTGTAGAGTTAGATCCAAGGTGGAGATTTGTGAGATTTTGGATCGAACTCTAGTATGGCCGAAGGGTAGCTTCTTGGTTCGACAGGGTTAAGCATGAAGTCGAAGGTTGTTCACATGCTTGTGTCGAAGATGCTAGGGTTGTTAGCATGTTAAATTAGGTTTTAGTGTTTAAACCCTAATTTGTTAAGTTAGCTTGTTTATTAAGTTGACTTGTGTAATGGGCCTTGTGGAAAAAGCTCATTAGTTAGTATGTTAGGTTTTATTATAAATAGCATACTAGTCTCTCATCATTGCTAAGCTGCAAATCCTAATTTAGGGTGAGAGAGGTTATTTGTTATTCTTGTAAACTTGTAATCTTGTTTTAAGAGAAAGTAAAAGAATAACAGTTATAACCAATTATTGTGTTCTTCTTCTCCCCTATAATTCCCTATTATACTTTGTTATTGGTATCGTTTTTCACAACACACCTCTTAGGGTAATCCCTGTCTCATTCTTTTCAAAATCAAAGTCAAATTCTATTATTTCAAAACGCAAAATCGAACTTTTGTTTATATCCGGTGAAAGGATAGATTTTTAAAGGAAATAGGATAAAGACCTTATAACTCAGGGTAGACCTCATAATTTGCTTGCTCAAATCAAAACAAACAAATCTCTCATATATCATTGGTTTTTTAAAATAAAACTTTCAAAAAGACAATACTCTGTATATATCCAAACAAGGATCATTACGAAGTTAACGCTCTTTTTTCCAAAGCATCTTTTGAAAGATAAAAACACTTTGTATACATCCGCACAAGGATCATTACAAATTCAATTTACAAAGGTATTTGAAACCACATACGAGCATTTAAAAGCAATTGAAAACAAGTGAGCTAAGCAAATTAAAGAGCTCATGGATAACCATGGATACAAAGGGTGCTAACACCTTCCCTTTGTATAACCTACCCCCTTACCCAGAATTTCTTAAAGGTCTTTTTTCTGTTTCTTTTATAAACCTTTTCTTAATTGGATAAAATAAAAGGTCGGTGGCGACTCTCTGATTTTCAAATACAAAAGCAGAAACAAAAAAGAGTCAGTTCGCGTATCTCTCCACGAGAGGTATGGCAAAAAACCGAGCGCGCGACAAAAATAAAAATTAATTTGTATTTGTTATTTGAAGATAGTAACTAAAGTTTTGGATATAATGGCTAAATTGTTATATATTTATTTTATTTATTGAGTATGATTTTGGCTAATGGGTTTTTTTCAAACAGCCAAAGAGGAATCAATAGTTATTCTAACAATTTAAAACAAATTAAGAAGTGTGTATTCTCTTTTTTAAAGATTAACATCCCATTATATATTCTAAAAGTTTTATTTACTACGAATCTCATTATGTTTTGAGTGAAAATTATTTTAGAGAAATTTATACCTTAACTAATTTAGACATGAAATTATTATATTCATTATGTTTAGAAATAAAAATGTCCGAACCTGTTTGGTTAGCAGTATCAATTTACCATGAAAAATACTTGGTTCCAAATTTCAAAACAAAGAACTATATTAGTCTGTATATCAACTATTATCCAATTTCTATCAAAGAAAAGAATATATTTTTAGTTTTATTTTATTCTAAATAAAAGTTAATTTTGTTTTGAGATATGTTTTAAAAAGAAAGTTATAATGTCTAAAGATTTTAAGGTCGAAATAGTTTATTATTTTGAATAAGAAATACTATTCTTTCTAATTTATAATTTTTTTGTGATATTTGAATTCATAATTTGGACTAAATATTTGGAGATTAATAATAATTAGTGATTTTAACTTCTCTTTTTATTTATTATATAAATAAACTTTATTCTAAAAATTTCAGTAGTTAATATTCTCCTGTATATTTAACAATGATTTAAGTATAATAATTTATAATTTTAATCAACTATAAACAAAGTATTAGAAAAATAATGTTTATAAAAATATCATAATACTATTTTAAACTAGTGACTTATGAATTTCTTGCATTAATTATTATTTATATTATTCTTTTAAGAAAAATCAGTAATAAATCCCTCATTATGGATGTAGTTGGGTTTGTATTAACTTAAATAAGTGGTGTATTTTAAAAGGTTGAAAGTATGAATCAGATAGGAGACTTCGTCGAGAGACAAGTTGAGCTCACGTAACGTAAGTTGAAAGTGTGGAAAACTTGCTAAGGTAAGGGTACTTTCTAACGATATTATATGTGATTGAATGCATATATGTTTGTATGAATGATGGTGTGCCCAATTTGGGGTTCTGTGATAATTGTGTGCCCGATTGAGAATGATGTTCTGTGCTCAATTATGAATATGTGTTTATGCTGTGATGCTAAACTTGTGAAGATACTTTCATATGATTTTGAATAAATATATGAATTGACTATTGAGAAATGTTTATGATGCATTTGCATATCTGGGCTCATGCATATCATAGTACGTGTTGGCCAAGTGGGTCTTCACGGAGTGTGATTATCGGGAATGGATCCACCTTAATCCTGCGGGATTTATTGAGTCGATGCTAGTTAAGTTAAAGACTAGTCATCATGAGGAGATGCCTCATTGTGGAGATTGGCCACGAAATTAGTAGGAGATTCCTACGACTCTATGCGGAGAGGTTAAATTCCGGCATTCATGCATGTGAGGAACCCGGTTAGGGGGATCACACCCATGTAGAGTCTGCATTAGGATATTTGTGCATTACTTTATTTGTTGAAGTAATTATTGTGACTATTGTATATCATGTATTACTTGCATATGTGTATTCTTTCATGTATGCTATTTTTAGATCGTGACCCTCTATTATTATTATTGAATGGGCTGAACGCCCCCAGGTTGTTAGGAATCGTGATAATTAGGGTATACAGGTGTCGTGAAGACTAGCAAGATGTGTATGTCTTTGGCGATCGAAATCATCAAGACTCAATGTCATAGTGAGTCATTTGTACTAAGTCATCCTTGGCTTTCAATTCAAGATCAGCTTAGGGATTGTTGTTGAAGTCATTGGTTACTCTTCCTTACTGTTTTCTCTGTAACTTGTTTTGTGAAAAACCCTGTTTATTTATTTGTTAAAATAAATATTGTCATTATGTTCTTTAAGACAATATGTTTGATTTGTGTTCTTAAACCTTTAA
This sequence comes from Vicia villosa, assembly GCF_029867415.1. NCBI lineage: Eukaryota > Viridiplantae > Streptophyta > Magnoliopsida > Fabales > Fabaceae > Vicia > Vicia villosa. Next base: position 1,190,106 of record NW_026705104.1, on the reverse strand, counting down.
TTGAAAAACAATTTATGAAAGAGGCCTTGTGTTATGATCATTGTCTTACAAAACTTTACTCTAATTTATTTTAAAGATGATCATAGATGTTTTATTTCAAAGACTTTGTTGTTTTAAAAAGAAAAAAAATACACTCTCGCTGTTAAAAATCGGGGTGTTACACAACTACTCGTCTGAACCTGCACGTTACCAACAAAGGACAACATTCAAACAGAAGGGTGAGAATTCAAATTATTATAGAAAACATAATAATGGGAAATGCAACATAAACAAGCATACATTTCACAATTCATCACACTTCTCAAATTAGGCAATTTATATACCATATATCAATCTTCACACAAAGCAATCACATAGATACAAAACAATCACATAGCACACAATGTGACTCGAATGTAACAAATGTAATTCTATGCATGTGGTACCATGTGAACCCAATGTTTCACCGCCTTCCGATTCATTATCTCAAATCCAAGCCACGCTTCCGATCCAGACAAGATCAAAGCCAAGATTGTGAACCCAAAGTTTCACCGCCTATATTTCAAAGCCACAATTGTGAACCCAAGGTTTCACTGCCTATATTTCAAAGCCAACCAATCGTGAAACTAAAGTTTCACCGTCTATATTTTAAAGCCAACCATGAATGCATGTACAATTATCTCAACACATATGCAATTAAGATTATCCAAATAAATCTTAACATACTGCATACCACAATAATTACCACATTGAATTATCTACCAATTGTACAAGATTCATATACCAAACAAAACTCAACAATCATCATATATTCAATCACAAACATCATGAATATCTTACCACATATCATGCCAACAATTGTTATTCACCACATACCAAAACATAACACACATATAGACATTTACATGTTATTTCATACAACAACATCATAATTAATCAATCAAGTGCCGATAAATTCTATCCTATCATATAGAAAATTACATTAGCTTCCTAACGCTTCGAATGGCGCATAAAACGGAGTTACGGATCAAAAGTTATGAACATTTGAAATTTTCTCAAAACAGGACACATTCGCCCGATGCACACATTGGCTTGCCCGACGCTCTGTGGCAGAAACCTGCCACCCTCTCGCCCGCTACGCTCGCCCGACGAAGGCATGCATGAGCTCGCTCACCCGAAGGAGCAACTCGCTCTCCCGACGCTTTACACCAGAAATAGAAAAATGCTGATGCATTTCTACATTCCAACACCAAACCAAATCTGATTTTAACACAACAAAACTCATTCCAACATCAAATTTTCACATATTACAGGTTCTTATTCATGTTTCTAGTTATGGGTCATTCATACAACACATTGAACATGAACAAATCACAATAATCACATTGATTTCTCATAAATCCTAACATTCAACATTTCATGAAATTGAAAGATGAAAAGATTGCATAACAAACACATTACCCAATCATGTAACCTATATTAACTTTGATTCTAACCCTTACCTTTATTCAAAACTCCTCTAATCTTCAAGAAATCTCACAAATCCTCTTCTCTCTTGTACTCTCTTCTATTCCTCTTGCCAAAGTTATGAGAAATGAAATGACCTAACTCTTACTATCTCTTTTCTCTAATTTGGGCTTGACTCAAATGTTACCCAACCTTATTCAACTAATTAGGCCCAATAACATATTATCTCATTAATAGCTCTATTAACTCAAATAACACAAATACACATATAATTAAATATTCAAATAATCATTATACCACATGATAATTAATTAGAAACAATTAATAATAAAAACACCAATTAACTAATTAATAAAATAGCTAATAAAATTGGGATGTTACACAACACACGACAACAAGCCCAACCTCCCAACCACGACCAAAGTTCAAATTATGGATTAAACTTACGAATTTCAAAATCCAGACACTTTATTTTAGTACTGTTGTACCTCAATTCTTGACCCTGATATTCCATCTCATTTTGCATTAAGCACCAAGAATGTGATCATCATCATCATCATCATCATTATACATAATCTCTTATGCATCATTTACTAACCAAAAATATACAAAAAGATTATGTTTGCTTGTTGCTTGTTTCCCGAGGTAGGTAACTAGTCAAGAGATTCAAGCAATTAGAGTTTTTAGGCTCACAAAGAATCTCAAGAATTCTCATATGCTCAAGTGATTCCCCTCATCAATATCCAAGCCCAAGTGTGGTTCAATTCAAGATTAATAACTTTCAAATTCATCTGGTACACAATTAAGGTTTTTGACCTAATTCTCTGGAAAGTTGACTTTTGGTCAAAGCATGGTTCCATGGCTCAAATCATGATTCAAAGGTCTCCAATGCCTCATTATATTCCACTCATGACATCCATTTGGATGGGAGAACCTGATTCAAATGATACTTTCAAGAAATTAATTCATCTAGAAAAAGTCAACTATTCAATATCACCTTTGACTTTTGAATAATTTGGCCAACCATTGACTTTTAAAGATCAAAATCATGAGTATATGATTATTGAAGTCATTTGATCAAGAAAAATCAAGAAAATCAATCAAGAATAAAAAAGTCAACAATTAGTGTTTTGACTTTTTCATGAAGAAATACATGTTTTTTACTCAACTCTGAAAGGTCATAACTTCTTCATTACTTGGCCAAAAGTTTTGCTCCAATGCTCAATTTGAAGAAAAGTTCAAGATCTAAAACTTTGTCAATGTGAACAATTTTTCAAAAGATGAATGGTTTTTAAGTTATGAAGCTTTCAAGTTAGCTACATTTTCAACACTTAAATGTTTTTTTACAAATAGGCAGATTTTTCTCAAAAAGTAGGCATCTTTGAGCCCACTTTCCATAAGATTTCTTGAGAATTTGAAGAAACACCAAACATGAAAGTTGTAGAATATTTTTAGGGCTTTCCAAAAAGTACTAGAACTACTCCATAGTATTTGTGAACTAGGAGATTCGAAGAGATGAAGATGGTGATCCATTCATGAATTTCAAGCCATTTCCATGAAGAACCAAGTTGCAAATCCAAGCCAAACCTACCAATTCTTCCAGAACATACCAAATAACTTGTAAACCTCCCTCTAATCATAAAATAACACACTCTTTTTAACCATTGTCTATGTGTTTTGATTATTGCCCATTGAATCATTCCATTTCAAGCATAAAGCCATGACTTCCATTCTTGTAAAGCCACTTTAATCACAAACAACTCTTGCTTGGAGCTTCTAACTTGTTTTCTCTACACCAAAAGTGTTTCAAATCCAACAAGCAACCTTTTATTCTGTAGAGGAGCCTCCCTACGTTATGTATAAAGCATTTCAAATACCATTGAGACCATAATTTTCTCAATTCTTCATCAAGAACAAAGTGGTACAACTTGAGTTTGAATCAACCAAATGATCTAATTTCCCACCACAAACCATAAATTGTGGCTATAAATATAGGCTTTTGCTTCTAAAATCAAACACACACAAAAATTCTCCAATTAACTACCTCACTCGAAAGCTCCAAATTTCCAACTTGTACAAACTTATGCATTTTTAGTTCTAAAAATTTTGTGTGTCAAATAACCATCCAAACACCTCATATGCACTTAATAGAAGCTATCTAAACCATCACATTCCTTATGTAACACCTTAAACACATACCTCCAATTTCATTTTTTTGTCATTTGCAAGTGAACTCGGGTAGAGCAATCCAGAGCAATTCCAGATGAAGTAAGCATTCAAACAACATCTCTAAGGTCCAAAGAAGCTTCCCATGTCCTTATATCATTTATGGAATTTCTCTAAGCAAGTATTCGATCTCCACTACATAGGTAAGGCTCCTTAAACTGGAACTCCATTATTTGTGTATCCTTTTCAATAAAACTTGATACTATTATGTTCTGCATGATGTGAGGATCAAAAGCCCTTAATTGGTTTCCATTTATACTTGTTATATGCCATTTAATTTTGTTTCAAAGTTATAGGGTTCTTAATTTTTTCTGAGAAATTAGGAGGTTACAGTTAATAAAAATTCATGTTGTTTACGTTTCTAAAATCATAAGATTTTGAACAACTTTGATGTTTACATCATTCAAGTCGATTGAGAAATGAAGGAACACAATTTTGAAAAAAATTGATTTTTCTAGAGGTTCAAGATGAAGTGAAAATCTGATTTTCGAAACATGTTTTAAAATATATTTAATAGAAGGCGTTTCTAACACTGGATGTATAGCCACCCCAGTGGTAGAACGCGTGCCTTTAGTCCTCTTGTGCCCAAGGTTTGGGGTTCGAATTGGGCTCATCCTTTTAATACCATGGGTGCATGGTCTAGTGTTAAGTCTTTTGTGCAGCATGATTAGGGCGTGAGTTCAACCCCCTTTGGTAGCATTCTTAATATTTTTATCACTATTTTTATTGTTTTTCTTTACAACTTTGATTAATGAGTTAACCAATCAAATCAACTTATTTCATTCTAATTTTTTGTACACACTTTGTTTATGTGACATATTTTTAGGCCACACTTTAAGATCCCAAAAAATATTTTTATTTAATTGTTTTAATCAAGTCAAAAGTGAGACTTTTTAAGCTTCTTTAAAGGCCTTCATTTTAAATCTTTTCAAATGATCTTCATCAAGTAGCTTGTAGATTCTTCTGTGAACCAATTAGGGCTAGGTTAAAGTAAATTTTGAAGACATTAAATATGTTCCCTTAGTTAATTCACTTAGGGTTTTGTTTTAATCAACTTTTAAGTGATTATACTTAGGTGTACATAACTAAAACCCTTAACCCTAATCCATGATCCCTTGATTTTTTATATCTCAAATATAATACCATGTTGATATAACTTGTTGCTATGATCTCTCCTTATTTATACACTTTTACATATGATTATTTAATTACATATTTGTACATTTACACTTTGGTTATGTTTTCTATCCTTGTATATATAAATACATTGTTGAACTAATCCCACATCCATGAGACATTCATCCATCATCACATCATATTCATGCATACATGAAATAATCTTGAAGTATGTTTCTTTTTATTCATCAACCTTTTATCCTTGAGTTTATTCACACACCACTTGGAATGCTTATCCATGTATGCTTGCTTGAGATGTTTAATTCCTCATTGTTTCCTGAAAATCCAAAGGAATGGGATTGGTATTGACTAAAATTGTCATAGTACTCACTCTCTTTTCCAAACTCTTTTACTCTATGCTTAGTATTGTTAAAGCTATGCACCCTTTGTTTTAAAATGGTTTTGTATTGTTCAAGCTTAACCTTTTTAATTCAACCTTTGGTTTTGTATTGTTAAAGCTCAACCAACCTCTTTTAAATCAACTCTTTGCTTTGTAACGTTAAACCTTGGCACCTTATTAAAACTTGTTGAGTATTATTAAAGCATAACATTTTAAAAAAACCCGTTGAGTATTGTTAAAACTCAACACCCAAAAAGATTTTGCCACTTGGCTCTTTTATTTTCCTTTTAGGGTTAAATATGTCAGAGGTCCTAATAAATATGGCAACCTTCAATTTTAGTCCTTACAAAATTGTTTGTCAAACAATGGTCCTCTCAAAATTTTCTGTCCCTATTTTTGGTCTCTGCCGTTAGATTCCAGTAACGGAGGCTTACGTGGCACGCCACATGTCACGCCACGTCATTTAAAGTTAACACTAAAATAAAAGAGAGAGATTGCGGGGGTTTTAAACCTGCTTCAAATAACTTAAAAAACAATAATTTTTCACAAATATTTTTATAGGAAAGATGTTTCTAGAAATACTTTTTTTAGTGAAAAAAGATAATTTATTGGGAAATTTATTCTTCACAAAAGAGAATTAACCAAAAACATGTAGAAAAATAAAATATTTCAAACGAAACTTTTACAAAGTTTAGACAAAACCACTAAGTAATACTAATATTTCAGGTCTGCAATAAGCTTTGTACATTTTTGTATCAAACTCCAATGTATACAACCAATATGCAGATTGTGATTGGTAGAAGCAAGAAACTGTAAGAAGCAGAAGGTGAAGTAAAAAATATGATAGTGGTTGAGTTTTGATATGAAATAAGTGAAGCTATGGAAGCATATATCATGTCACTTGTTAAAGTCATTCCCCATCTAACTCAAAAAAATGCAAGTTGAAAAATTAAATGCGACTTAACTGAGATATATTCCTCATCTATGAGTTGGGGTAAATAAAATGCAACGTGACTAAATGACAAGTTTGAAGTTAAAACGGGATTGGTGGTGACATTCGATAGTGTATGTGATATTAATTCGATATGATGAATAATTCGGTATGCTTTTCAAATCTTCCCTTGACACTGTGTTCATACCTTTCTTTCATTAAATTAATGAACTTTTTGGTCCCTTTAAATATTGCAGATTTCGTTTTTAGTCCCTCCAAAATTTTCCTTTAAGAAATCGTCCCTTCAAAATTTTTCGTCTAAACTATTGGTCCCTAACGTCAAATTTGCTAGAGATTAGCTACGGCTTTAGCCACTGATTAGCTACGAAATTTGACGTTAGGGACCAATAGTTCGGAAGAAAAATTTTGAAGGGACCATTTCTTGAAGGAAAATTTTGGAGGGACTAAAAACGAAATTTGAAATATTTAAAGGGACGAAAAAGTTCATTAACCCTTAAACTTTCAAATAGCTGATTTATCTTTTGTTAATCCTCTAAATTTAAAAGCAAAAAGAGTATTATCTTTTGTTAATCCTCTAAATTAGGATACTTACATAATTAAAAAAAAGTCAAAAGAAAATGATTTACCTTGTTCTTTGTCAATGTAAACACTGTTGTTACTATTCTTCACTGTATTATCAGCATCAAAAGTAGCATCAGTTACAGATTCTCCATTTGTTGGTTCTTCTCCAACAAACTCAGCTAAAGCTACACAATCTTCTTCTGTATCCAAAATAATTTTTTCAAAAAAAAATTAATATTTTGAGAATTAAAATATTTGGATTTGGATAATAACCGGATCCAAAATAATTTAACCGGTTAATAATCATTTAATTATATCCGAATTATATGAAAGGATAACCAAACCATTAATAACTAAACCGGTTAATAACCATTTAATTATATCCGGATATTTAAAAGTGGTTTAAGTTTGGTTATGGATTTGGACATCAAAACCGGATATTTTGCACACCCCTAATCATCATCATCAAAATCATTGTTATAATCACGAACATTTTCTTTCTCTTCAATTTATTCTTCCTCTTTCTGTAAATAAGATCCAACTATGTCTTTCACAGCTGTAGAAGCTCCAATGCTATGAGCACCACCACCCTTGATAACAGTAACAGAAGAATAGAAATGTGAAATTCCAAATCTTATTATAGAATGTCTTTGGTTAACTATTTATTACATGTGTCTTTGGTTAACTACTTAGAGCGTTATTTTATATTTGTACAACAAAAGAGTGATTTTGTGTTATTTGATATTTGCACACTATAATATGTAGTTTTTTGATATATGCACACCTAAAGAGTGATTTTTTGTAAAAAAAGGTACTACAATAGCGTTTTGTAAAAAGTGCTATTAATGAAACATCCTATAATAGTACTTTTAAGAGAAAGCGCTATAAACCATGTGCCATATATTAGCGCTTTGTTTGAAAGTGCTATCAAACATGTGCTCTATAATAGCACTTAGTTTAAATGTGCTATCAAAATCAAATCAAAAAACGCGCAAAATGCCCACTTCAGTAGCCCTTAAGGAAAAACGCTATTAAAAAGCGGTACTTTAATAGCGCTTTTAAAGTGCTATTAAACAAAAAATATTTACAATAGCGGCGCGGTTAATAGCACTTTTAAGCGCTATCAAAAACAAAAAAAACGCTATTAAATAGCTTATTTGTCGTAGTGAATCTAAGAGTTGTAGGTTTGATGATGTGAAGAAGGAGGGTAACAAAGATTTTTCTACCAACTATTTGATTAATTGCTTGTAAAAATTTATTATTTTTAAAACTACTTAAAGGGGTTGACTCTAACTGACGTGGCGTGACACGTAAGCCTCCGTCAGTGGAATCTAACGGTAGGGACCAAAAATAGGGACGAAAAATATTGCGAGGACCATTGTTTGACGAAAAATTTTGTAGGGACTAAAATTGAAGGTTGTCATATTTATAGGGACTAAAAACATATTTAACCCTTCCTTTTAAGAGGAACTACAAAAGCTTGGACTTCCCTACTGCACTTAAGGGGTATGTAGGCACACGATGCGATGTCGTGTTGATCTCACTTTTAAAATCTTCTTTTCTCATCCTCCCACTCTATTTAAACAAAAAACACAAAAATGAAGTTTTATAAAAATAACAACAAATATATATTTCAAATTAGGTTCCTACGGAGTACCATAGATGTGAGGGATGTTAATTAATACCTTCCCCTTGCATAACCAATGTAACACCCCATTTCTACTCGGCAATTATGATGCGGAAAATATCAGAGTATTTAAAAATTTCTCTACAAACAAATGAGGTGTCACATATTCATTTAACAATAAATCACATCATCGCATTTAGCGGATACATAGCACTTTCTTTAATCAATCAAACAAATATTCAATATATAATGCTTTTCAAAACAGAACAACTTCTTTCATTAGAACATGGTGGAATCATAGTTCTCAATCTTTGAATCAATAACCTCTTATTCCGCTAAGATAAAAAAATAAACAACAACAATCATAAACATTATAAATCACCCCCCCGAGTGCTACGTATCAGAGCGATAACCGACTCGATTAACGGCATCTAAATCTTCATACTCGAACACCTGCACATTACCAATATAAAAGCAACGGCGAACAAGAGAAAAGGGTGAGATATCAAATCATATAAGTGAGCGCATGATAAATCATATATTAGGATTCAGACATATATAGTTATTACATCACGAGTATTAATATTGCCATACACATCATGCTTTCACCAACTCACGATTCTCACATACTTTTCATCGCACAACAATTCACAACACTTCATATTCATATCAATTATACATATACTTTATTTACTTTACAAGCCAAGTCATGATACATCTCAAGTATAAATCACAATCCTAGTCCTAAAACATCACAGCATATAGGTCATACATCTAGTCACAAAACGTCACATATAAGTCACACATCTAGTCACTAAACATCACATATAAGTCACACATCTAGTCACCAAACATCACATATAAGTTACAACAGCCATATTCAGTTAATGCATTCACAAGTATTGATATCTTCATACTATTCACAAAGTCATCAATTCACATCTTCACATTCTTTCATCATTTAACAAGTCACGAAATCCAATCACGATATATTCACAAAACGTCACAACTATGAATCACATAAGACACATGGGACATGACTCATGTATATGCATGTGGTACCAATCAGAGCTTCAGCCCCCGTCACCAATTGCCCAATTCAGAGGCACAAGGCATAAGCCTTCGTCACTAGTTTGCCAATCCAGGCCGTCGCATAGTATGCATATGAAATGTGACTCGACAAACAAGACAACACAACATACTCGTCACAATCACATATCGTCACGAGGCATAAGCCTATATCACAATCAATTACCATTATACGAGGTAATTCACGTCACCATAATAATCTTTCATCGTTACATAGAAACAAAATCATCACAACATCATCATGCTTCGGTATATCACGACAAAACATATAACTTCACATATTAACAATATCATCATGTTTCGGTACATAACAACAAACATATAACCTCGCATATTAACAATATCATCACAACATCATCATGTTTCGGTATGTCACAACAAATTAACACATTAAGTCAATTCACATTAGTCTCATACTTCTCTATAAATTAGTCGTTTATTTAACTCACTAATCCACTATTAACTAACCAAATTATTCACAAAATAATCTCTAACTAATCGGATATTTCCTACGTCACTACCGGTTTTCTAATTTTCGGTTAAATCCTTACTATTCACGACTTTATGAGTTTTTGGGTTATACTTCCAAGTCACTAAAATCACGGCTCGACCGGTTAATTCGGATACAATTCTATTACTCTACCGGTTATCTGATTTGTTCTGTTAAATTCGCTTCTTACTGTCATACCATAATCCCTATGTTATTTACTAAATCCCAAAACATGATTATAGTCAAATTCTCAAGGTACCGATATTTACCGACAACCGAATAATTTATCTAAGTCCAATTGTTTTCCAATTAAATAGACTAATTGAGATTATTTCAACTATTAATTTAATCGACCTATTAATATCACAATTTCGACAAAAATAACACCACCACATTAATGTACTAATTAAACTTAGCTACCACGTTAATTTTCATCAAATTCCAGACAACTAATTATACCGCTTAATTCGACTATTTCAATCAAATGGAACTGTTTTGCATTTTATTAGTCTTGTCTTACTATTCCTTATTATACACCTCATTTTATAAACCATCATATTATACCATTTCTTATATTTCTTAAGTAACATAGCAACCTGAAAGAAAAATGGAACATAGACACATCAGCTAAAACAACACACAGAAGACACAAACATGAAAATAACACATGACTGTCGTCGTCCACATTTACTTATACCGTAAGGCACTCCAAAATAACAGTTGTAGCCAGCTAGTCTTGGACATCCCAACAGCAAATTTGACTCATAGATTAAAATGTATAGTTGACAATCCTATAGTCAATTAGTGGAAAAGAATGCTTCCTTGTTTTGGTTCAGTCTATTACTATAATCATATTCACAAACCTACTTGGTAAAATAAAAATATCTACTAGTAGTTATACAAGTTATTTAAATAAACTTAATGCCACCCGTCATGGCATGTTCAAGGGTCGTCATATGGGAGTTGCGACGCCCGTCACAGGGTCTAGCAATGGCGCCATGCTTATGCTGCCGACCGTCATGACTTCATAACTTGGAATGACGTCTGTCAATATGACTTGGAATGACGCCCGTCTATGGGTCCATGTTTATTTCCAAGATACCGACGACAATTGCAACAATAGTGATTCACAGCATTTCATAGATTTTCAATTTCCAGCAACAATCAACACAAGATAAATGCAATAAATCTACATATCCAATTCCCATATATCATTGTTCATGAGCCCTATTATAGGAAGAGAACTCCACCCTTACCTTATCAATTGAAGCAACTCAATGGGTCTCCGATTCACACTTCCGATTGGGCACCATGGATGGAAATCTCTAAGCTTTGTTCATCTTCTCCAAGATTGCCTCCTTCTCTACACAACTTGTTTTCTCCCAAATGACAACACTACTCTTCATATCTCTAAAACCCTAATTTATCATTCCAATTGGGCTTAGATAACAATTCTTCACAAACCAATTTAGGCCCAATAACATAAATGACCCGAAATAACCAACACATCACTTTATAATATTCTGTCGATATAATAATTCATTTGCTGACATAAATACTTATTCTCCACAAAATAATTCTCAACCGATAAATTCCGAAAATAAAATAAGAATATTTAATTAAATAAATAATTTAATAATCAGGGTGTTACAACCAACCCCCGAACCAAGATCTCTAATAAGTTTATTAGTTTTGATTTTTAAAACTTTTAAGGTTTTTATTTCGCTCTTTTTCCCGTTTTCTTTAGAAACAATAAAGCGCGGTGGCGACTCTACTAAAATGTCTGAGCTAAGTCAATCAATGGCTCTGGTCTCAAAATTTCACCGCTACAAGTACTCACACCCTCTCTTTCCTCATTTTCCCCTTCCATTTCAAACAAAACAAAACCAATAGAAAGAGAGCTTTTATCGCTCAAATTATTTTAAAATTTCTCTCAAGTTCTACTCATGTATGATTAAACTTATGATCTTAATCAACTTCTACTCCTCTACATTCAAGCTAAGCACAAACAACTCTCACATTTGGTAAGTTTCTCGTAACCATTGATTTTTTTGTATGTTTTTTGTTTGTGATGCATGAAATTCCTTAATAGGTACATTAAGACACATTCAATAGAAATGTACTATTTGTTTGTTCTTAATGAGGTTTAGTGTGAATTTGAGACATTTAAGGGTTAGGAACGCATTCTACTTTGGATCATTTTAGAAAATCCAAACCCTTGATACTGATAACAAAATCCATACTTTTCTATTATTCATTATGTTTCTTAAACATGTTTTCGGATATATAATTTTGGTTTCTTTGATTTTGGTATGCCTTTTGTTGTTTTATAATAAATAAAAAATGGGCGACGAACGATAGAGATACATACATGGTCGAGTGGCCCAACATGCTTCAGTGTGTAGGGAAAAAGCTACACTTTCGCTACCTACAATTGAAGAATCATCACATATTACTAAGGGATCGTCTTCCCAAGGTCATGTATCTCTGGCGCATGACAAAACACATGTTTCTCTCGTTCATGTTGATGTTCATGCGCATGATCCATTTTCTGCAGTCGGACTTGATGTTGTCGCACCTGTTAGTTTTTCGGGAGGCTCCAAAAACACTTTACTTCTTCATCTAAATGCACACCATGCTATCGTTCATGTGTGGGAGGGATAGGTATTATAAATGTTTTATTACTGTTTTAAACAATTTTTTTTACTTATTAAACTGTTTGACGTTGATGTATTTATTTTTACAATATCGTGATACATTGAAATACACAAACCATGGCAAGAAGATATCAAAGATGCTACAACCTACTGAACCATGGTTTCATGAAATCTTGGAGCTATCTTGGCTGAAGGACTTCAATTGGATTGTATATGGTTATATTGAGCATCTTTTATTATTTGCATTTGTTGAGAGGTGGTAGACAGAGACATCATCATTTCATCTTTTGATCGGTGAGATGACTATCTCATTTGATGATGTATCATGCCTCCTACTTATTTCAATCATAGAAATATTGTTGGATCACTCTAAAATTACTAGATCTGAGGCCTTCAACCTGATGGTGACTCAATTATGGATTGATCCAAGTAAAGCCCAAGGGAAGATAGAAGACATTAGAGGATATCATGCTAGATTCTCATTCTTATTAGAAAACTATATTTACCACTTGAATGCGGTTGGGGGTGTTTTGGGTTATGATGTACAAGTTGCCTATCATAGAGTATGTGCATTTAGGACATACTTCATGAGCTTTGTTTGCACTTACAATTTTTTTCACAAAAATGTGACCAATGTCAACATTATCTACATTAAATACTTCACGGACTTTGAGAGAATTCACAAGTACAACTGACAGACAAATTTTTTTGTTTTACATCTACTGTAAGTTAGCTGAAGGTATTTTTTGGAAAAGGAGATAGGTGGCAAGAATCAACTTTCTATTTTAGGTAATTTTTTAGCTGAAGGTATTCTTTGCATAACCTTATAGTTCATCAAATAGATGTCAAAATAGAGCTTCTAAATGGAAATCTCGATGAGGAGATTTACATCGAACAACCAGAAGGTTATGTGCTTCGTGGAAATGAACAAAAGGTGTGCAAGTTTGTCAAATCCTTGTATAGATTAAAATAGAGCTATGTTGACTAGCGTATATGTATTTTATTATGTTTTTCGCATATGTCCCTTTAAAAAAAAATTATTTGGACATAGTGATTAAAAATAAAAATAAGATGATAATGTTCGCTTTCAATATATTTGAGTAATTTACCAACAAAGTATGAGTAATTAACACTATAAAAAGTATTCTCGAGAACAATTAAACATAGAAAAGGGTAGATTATGATAATTAAACTTTATCAAATATATTGAATTTCTAAGAACTTGAATGTTAAACAAAGTGTTTCATGTTTTTTGGCTTAACTTCTAATCTCTCGTATTTTTTATCTTAATTTCTAATCCATCTCTCTCTCTCTCTCCCCCCTAACTTTCTTGGTTTTATGTCCACTTTTATTTATTTATTTTAATTTCATTCATTTATGTGTTAAAATTTGTGATATGTATTTATATTCAGTATCTAGTAAATGTGAAACAAAACTAATATAATAATGAGAAAAACGGATATACACTGACAGTGTAAAATAATTTTATAATATCAATCAATCATTATTATATACTGATAATTTACTCTCTCTTTCCTCTTTCTCTCTCTCCTCCCATATCCTCTCTCCTCTCTCTCTCTCTCACTCACTCAATCATGAGTTGTTTTATTTAAAAAACAAATTAAGGACATTGTACATATTTGGGATATTTGAGCTGGCCTAGCAAGTCGGCACCTGAAGGAAGGGGCGAAAGCAGAACGACCACTAAGGAAATCATTAGCCCAACTCAGCAAAGGCACGCGGCCGGAATGGACTCTCAACTCGGATATGGGTTCCTCTTCCGGCTATAGACGGGTTATACAAGTCGGCGTATAACCGTTATAAGCAGACCTTTAACATTCCACCCAAGCCGGTCGTAACTGCCGACCGCATACAAGTAGACCCCGCTGTTATGGAAGTTACAATTCTTTAAACTAAAAACGGTGGGAGTTACGGGAGTTCACTCATTTATGGAGGAAATCCAAGGTTCCTCCATTTATGAGAGTGATTATAGCTCCAGCAGCTATAAATAGGGCTCCCATATGAGGGATAAGGAAGACGCATATTTTCTTGAGCTCGCATCAGCTGTGCTGCTCAAATCTCTATTCTTCCAGGAGGTAATCAAAAGTGTTCTACAGGAACATTTGGCGCCCACCATGGGGACTAGGTAAAAATTTCTCAAGCCACACACCAATTGACATACCTTCAACACTAAAATGTTCGTACTCTCACCAAGCGATGAAGGAACTCCGTCGGAAATGGCCGAACTCCTGGCCATGGTGGAGGCCATGAGGCAGTAGAATGAGACCCTTCAAGACAGCGTCTAAATCCTGCAATCCCAAACGACGCCACAAGATGAGTCCCCAGAGGAGTCACTTGACCTGCAGCCATTGGCAGAAGACGTTTGGGAAGATGTGGTGCCGAATAACTTCAAACCTCCTCATTTACCATCATTCGATAGAAAAAGTGATCCTCAAGAACATATCATCGCGGTCAATAATTAGACAGCCATAGTTGGCACTTCAGACTCTTTGAAATGAAAACTGATGGCTGGAACCTTCAAGGACGTAGTGTTGCATTGGTATATGAGTTTGCCTAGGGCATCTATTGTAGGGTACTCTGACTTAGCTAAGAAGATGGTGCAACACTTCTCAGCTAGCAAACACCACAAGGTGTCCACCACAAGTTTGTTCAATGTGCGTCACGCGCAATTCGAATCTCTCATAGAATACATGGCCCGTTTCAATGAAGAGACTATTAAATTTTCCCACCCGAATCAAGAAATGTTCGTCGGGACTTTTCAAAATGTACTCTGAGCCGAGAATTTCAACGAATCCTTGGCTCAAAAGCCAGCCTCTAACATGGATGAGGTAATTAACCGCGCTGATTGCTACATTAAGGGAGAAGAGATTAACATGGAGAAATGGCACCAAGATGCTCGTGAGAAGCCTCCTAGCAAACAAGAGAAGGTTCCTCCTCAGAAAGAAAGACCGAGATACCTTCTGACGCGCCGTAACGCCCCAATGCAGAGTCGACGATTCAAAAATGACGCAGGGGAATCCTTTACCCCTCTGAACAGTAGGAGAAGCTACATTCTGTGTGAAGTCTATCACCTAGGGCTTATAGCTAGACTAACACGGGCATTGGCAGTCAGGGTAACAGAGCAGAAGGGAGACGCCCCCTATTGTACATTTCACCGGGTGAAGGGTCATCACACGGAGGATTGCATACAACTTAAAAGAGAAATCGAGGCCCTAATACAACTTGGAAAACTGTCAGCATATATAAAAGAGGATGGATTGGAGCCAAATAGAAAAATAAGCCCGAAACGAAAAGATTCCTACGTAAACATCGCAAACCAAGAAGGGAAAGTCTGTAGAAGGAGCGTTAAGAGGATACTCATAGACCCTAGAAGCTCGGCCAATGTTTTGTACTGGGACGCTTTTAAATGCATGGGGATGGATTCCTCAAAGGTGCTGCCTTTCAAGGGAACACTCGTCAGCTTCTTAGGCGGGCAGGTGTAGGTGCTTGGCCACATGTCAATCACAATTGTGTTCGGAGGAGGACATAACGCCAAATCAGTAAAAGTAAGATACCTCAACGTTAATGCGGCTTCCCCATACAACATAATTATCAGAAGGCCGATTTTCAATGCCCTGGAGGCCATGCTATCCACACTGAACCCAACCATGAAGTATCTCCTCAGCAGCGGGGAGGTCAGAGTGGTCAAAGGCGACCAAGGTATGGCCCGCAAATGCTACAAAGATAGTTTGAAGTTGAAGAAAAGGAGTCTGGGCTCCCCCGGGGAGGTGAACCTGCTGAATGTCGACATGATCGACCTTGACCCCTGGGAGGACCCAACACCAAATATCCTCATGCCCATCGGAGAGGTGAAAACAATACAAATCGGTTCGGATACATTCCAAACAACGCATATAAGACCCGACCTGTCCCTTGACGAAGAGCTGGGAATCATACAGCCTCTCAGGAAGAATCTGGATTTGTTCAAACAGAAACCCTCTAATCTGTCGGGCATTGATCCCGAAATCATGTGTCACAACTTAGCCATCGACCCAGCATACAAAACGATAGCGCAAAGAAAGCGGAAGATGGGGGAGAAAAGGAGCAAGCTATTGTAGAGGAAGTAGGAAAGTTGCTCAAAGCCAGATTCATCAGGGAGATCAAATACCCGAATTGGATCTCCAATTTAGTAATGGTCAAGAAAAAGACAAGCAAGTGGCGCATGTGTGTGGACTTTATGGATCTCAATAAGGCTTGTCCCAAAGACCCTTATACTCTTCCACACATCAACCGATTGATTGATAAATTCAGACTACTTAGCTTCATGGATGCATATTCCGGGTAAAATCAAATACGGATGAGCCCGATGAATTCTCCCAAAACCGCCTTTATGACAAGTCGCAATAATTACTACTATGAGGTCGTGCCTTTTGGCCTCAAGAACTTCGGGGCTACCTATCAACGTTTGATGGATGCTGTGTTCGCATCTCAGATCGGAAGGAACCTAGAAGTTTACATGGACGACATGGTAATCAAAACGCCTGAGGTCCAAGGTCATGTTATCAATTTGAAGGAAATGTTCAAGTCAATAAGACAATTCAACATGAGGCTCAATCCGAAAAAATGTACCTTTGGCGTTCCCGCGGGAAAATTCCTAGGTTTCATGTTAACTCACAAGGAATCGAGGCAAATCCCAACAAATGTCAAGCAATCTTAGATATGAAAAGTCTGACATCTAATAAAGAGGTCCAATAGCTATCCAGAAGTCTCAGAGCTTTATCTTGATTTTTGTCATGTGCGGGAGACAAAGCAATACATTTCTTCTCAGCTATACAAAAATCTTCTGACTTCACCTGGTCGGAGGAGTGCGAAAAGGAATTTATAGAAGTCAAGGAGTTCTTATCTGCCCAATCCATCTTGGCACATCCAGAAGCGAATTCGCCTCTCATTCTTTACGTATCGGTCTCGGAGAGGGCTATTAGCTCGGCACTAGTACAGGATAGAAAGAAAGGCGAAAGGCCCGTTTATTTTGTAAGCAAGGCGCTAAAGGGTGCGGAGTTATGTTACTAAAAGATAGAAAATATGGCATTAGAGATGGTTATTACGCAAAGGAAATTACGCCATTACTTTCAGGGACACCCAGTAGTGATCAAAACAAATTACCTGGTAAAACAGGTACTGAAGAAGCCCGACCTCGCTTGAAGAATGGTATCTTGGGTTGTCGAATTGTCAGAGTATGACATCATGTTCGAAACTAGAGTGCAATGAAGTCTCAACTTCTGGACGAATTCCTTGTAGAAATCACATCACCTGACAAGGAGTTCACGGCCAAATGGATTTTATCCGTAGACGGGTCGTCAAACCTTAAAGGCAGTGGGGTAGGAATCGTGTTAGAAGGACCAGGAGATGTAATACTAGAAAAATATTTATGTTTCAATTTTCAAGCAAGCAATAAACAAGCATAATATGAATCTGTCATAGCCGGCCTAAGACTGGCTAGAGAGGTCGCGGCTTCTCACCTATTGGTATAAACCGACTCATAATTGATAGCTAGCCAAACTAGAGGAGATTATTAAATGAAGGATCTGGTCCTATCAAAGTATCTACAACATACCTTACACATGCCCTAGAGTTTTCTCACATTTGAGGTACTACACGTACCTAGGAAAGACAACGCAAGGGCCGACCTGTTGGCACGACAGGCTAGCACCAAGGGCCCGGGGCTCAACAAGATGGTTATTCAGGAAGAAATTGAGACTCCAAGTTCGAAGTAGGGGAGGTCATGTCTCTAGTCAGTAGAGAGGGTTGGAATGATCCCATTGAACGGTACTTGACCCAGGATCTATTGCTCGAGGACCTGCTAGAAGCTCACAAAATCAAAAGAAAGGAAGCACGTTTCTTAATGGTGGCTGATCAGCTCTATAAAATGGGCAGGTCGACGCCATTTTTAAGATGCTTGTCGGAAGAGGAGGTAGGATCAGTAATGAGAGAGGTACATGAAGGGGCTTGTGGCAGCCATATTGGAGGCCGAGCACTTTGTGGAAAAATTCTCTGGGCCGGGTATTTCTGTCCGAGTATGCTATAGGATTGTGCTTGGTTCGTGAATCACTGTGAGAAGTGTCAAACACACGCCCCGTTCATTCATTCCCCAGCCATGTTTCTCCATTCGGTAATATCCCCTTGGTCGTTCTATCAATGGGGATCTGATATCCTAGGACCATTTCCCCTGGAAATTGGGCAATTGAAATTTATGATAGTAGCAGTGGATTATTTTACCAAATGGGTTGAAGCAGAGGCAATCCCAAGGATAACACCAGACAGGGTACAGCGATTTTACTAAAGAAATATCATATGCAAGTTCGGCTTACCCAGAATCGTTGTCTCAGATAACGCAACTCAGTCCGCCAGTGCATCCGTTGTGGAATTCTGCAAGAATCTAGGGATCTGCAATCATTTCATCTCTCTAGAGCACACACAAGCTAACGAACAGACCGAGTTGGCTTATAAAGTCATCTTGTCAGGAATGAAGAAAAAATTGGATGAGGCAAAAGGAATGTGGGACGACTACCTACTGGAAATATTATGGTCATACCACACCACCCCACAGTCTACAACTAAGGATACCCCATTTCGTATGATATACGGCTCCGATGCAATGACCCATGTTGATATAGATTCACCCACTTGGCATAGGAAACATTTTGATGAGGGAAATAACAAGGAGAATTTAGAGGTTGAGGTCGACTTAATAGATGAGGTTCGTTCCACAACACAAGAGAGGTCGCTTTAAAACAGAGAATGGCAAGATGTTTTGAGTCAAAGGTAAGGAGGCCGAGAAAATTCAAAGTAGGCGATTTGGTTCTGAAAAGCTCACGCCAAATTGGGAAGGACCATACAGGATCAAAGAGGTCCTAAACAACAGAGTCTATAGGGTAGAAAACTTGGAAGGGATCAAATTTCCTAGGACATGAAACACGGCTAGTCTGAAATTTTATTACAGTTAAGAGCTCTGTAAAACAAAGACGTTTAATAAAGTAAGATCGGCGGGAGGCACTCTTTTCCCTATCAGGGTTTTTAATGAGGCACCCCCAATTTATTCCTTTTTGGTGTTGTTACTAGTAATGGAAAAGTGATTGGAAAAGACGGAAAGGCCATCGCAGACCTTGTCGCAATTGTCAAAGTGAATGTCATCACGACTGCTTTGATCAAGAAGGCAAGGCCATCACGGACCTTGTCGCAATAGTCAAAGTGAACTTCATCGCGACTTCTTTGATCAAGATGACTAGGACATCACAGACCTTTTCGCAATAGTCAAAGTGAACGTCATCGCGACTGCTTTGATCAAGACAACTAGGCCATTGCAGACCTTTTTGCAATAGTCAAAGTGAACATCATCGCAAATGCTTTGATAAAGACGGTAAGTCCATCACGGACCTTGTCGCAATAGTCAAAATGAACTTTATCGCGACTGCTTTGATCAAGACAGATAGGCCAACGCAGACCTTGTCGCAATAGTCAAAGTGAAAGTCATCGTGACTACTTTGATCAAGACGACTAGGCCATCACTGACCTTTTCGCAATAGCCAAAGTGAACATCATCACGACTGCTTTGATCAAGATGACAAGGCCATCGCGGGCATTATCGCAATAACGTCATCACGACTTCTTTGATCAATTTGACTAGGCCATCACAAACCTTTTCGCAATAGTCAAGTGAAATTCATCGCTACTGCTTTGATCAAGACGACAAGGCCATCGTAGAGCTTGTCGCAATAGTCAAAGTGAATGTCATTGCGATTGCTTTAATCAAGATGGAAAGGCTATCGCGGACCTTGTCGCAAAAGTCAAAGTGAACGTCATCATATCTGCGTTGATCAAGACGACAAAGCCATCATGGACCTTGTCGCAATAGTCAAGTTAACGTCATCGCGACTGATTTGATCAAGATAGAAAGTCCATAGCCGACCTTATCGCAATAGTCAAAATGAACTTCATCGTGACTTCTTTGATCAAGACGGAAAGGCCATCGCGGGCCTTGTCACAATAGTCAAAGTGAACGTCATCGAGACTGCTTTGATTAAGACGGAAAGGCCATCACGAGCCTTGTCGTAATAGTCAAAGTGAACGTCATCGTGACTGCTTTGATCAAGACGACAAAGCCATAGCGGACCTTGTTGCAATAGTCAAAGGGAAAGCCATTGCGGCTACTTTGATCAAGACGACTAGACCGTCGCGGAGTTTGTCATACCAATCAAAATAACACCACCTCGACCTCTTTTTTACTAGATCAGTCACACATAGCATATGTTGACAAATCTGAGCGCCCTGACGTACTACATGGACTTCCCGTTTGAGAAAGATCGTATAACATAGAAGAAAATCCAAACGAAGGAGCACAAATGCATTCAAAGACAGATAAATTAAAAAGGCCTCGAGGGCCAGGACCATTGTACGTGCCACCATGGGCTTAACATTGTTATAACAAAAACATTAACAAAATGCCATCACAGGCGCAAAATAAAAACATCAAGACATCACTCGGGCTGTCCGATGGGGTGCTCCTCCTCGGCCTCTTAGGAAAACTCCTTATAATTTTCCAAACCTCCGTCTCCAGGGTAGAACCTTCCACGTCTACCAGCTGCCAGTCCTGAATGATCTTGAAATATTCCATGGCCTCAACATTCAGATCAGGCTGGAGTACCAGGGCTTGTGCCTTGGCCCTCTCAAAGGCTTCATCACCCGCAGAGATAATTTCAAGTGGGGCCTCTTTCAAGGAAGCATCAAGTTCCCCGTTCTTTTCCTTAAGCCTTGTTATCTCCTCTCCGAATCGTTTAATCTCTGAACCTCCTGCATAATATTGGCTAGAAGGGTCTCATAGCTTTTCCTTTCCTCGGAAAGCCGGGCCAACTGCTCATTGACCTCATCAAGCTTCTCAGTTTAGGTTTTGAGGTCATTTTTCAAGGTCTTTACCTCCTCGGAAAATCGATGCTCGACATCAGTTCCCGTCTCAAACAACAACCAGTCCAGCACGACACACCTCATCAAATACGTACCAAGGTGAGCAGTCAAGTGTTGGGAGCTGATATTCCTAGCCTTAGTAACCCCCTGTCAAAACTCAAGTGATCATAGAGGAATTTAAAACTATTAAAGTCCTCACCCCAGAAGTTGAGATGAGGAGAGGATTGGTTTTGCTAGCTTCCTTTCTCGGGCTCCCGCATCAAAACGGAGAGGATATGGTCAACTTTTTTGGCAGGATCGGCTGTCGTCGTCTTTTCCTTTTTTAGGAGGGGGAGGCGGAGAGGACGAATCAGGAGCAGCGCCTCCGGCTTGTTGGGCTGGTTGAACCTTCATGTCGGCATCTTGTTTCTTTTTTCGAGCTGTCCTGATAAGGAGGCCTGAGGAGTCAGACGTCAGGGTCGCCTAGCTTGTGGCACGCCTAGATCTAGCCTCTGCCATCAATTTCTTCTGTTATCTAGACTGGTCTTTGCCATGCTTTCTACAAAAAGGAATGATAGAGTTAAAAGAATGAGGATGTCATACATATAACGGGAGAATGCTATTAGACATTACCTAGATAAACCAAAAGTTTATCCGGATAATCAGACACCTCTATGATATTCTTAGTTTTCATCATAGAAAAGGAAAAAATACAAAGAAAAAATCCATTTTTTTAAAGCTGAAACAAACAGGCTCATATCTCTGTTTTTTATTATAAGTTGTTTTGGATTTTTCATACATGTTAAGAAAAATAATAATTTTTATATGAAAATAAGAAAATATGAAACTTTTTACAAAATTATCCTTCATTAAAGACATGTAGAAGATAAATTTACATAATTGAAAAATGAGAGAATAATAAATATTTCAGGATATAATAAAAAAAAGTATCATTAATGATTCATTAGTATTGTAAAGCAACTAATATTTAAAATTTTTTTTTTTTTAAAACGACTTATAATAAAAATAATTAAAGGGAGTAGTTGCTAATAGAGAATAAAATTGGAATTTTTATTTCCCTCCACTGTGCTACATAATGGAGAGAGAAGCAACATTAAAAAGGGTTAATGCTATTTTCCCCCTATCATATGGGACAAATTCTATAAAAAAACACTGTAAAAAAATACAGATTTCGTCTTTGTAATTTTAAGATTCTTTCATTTTGACCCTTCAGTGTGAATAAATTCAACAAAATAGGTGACATGACACTGCTCTGTTGGCTTTCTTATTAATTTTTAATGATGTGGATTTTTTAATTGACTTTTTATTCTATTTTGAATGCCACATGCCTTACATCCTTATATTCTACAACTAGACTACATGTTTTTGTTTGAAATACTTCTTCTTTAAATATATTTATAACACAGTTTTTGCATTAAATCTTCTTGTTGGGTTAATTTAAACTATATTTTTTACCAAAATAAATTTAATTGGTTTATAATATATAATTATATTATAAAATTCATTTAAGTGAAACTAAAATTTAAAAAATAATTAAAAAATAATTAATGATAAAATTAACATAAAAATAATAAATATAAAACTTAAAATACTAATTATTAAAAAATAGTTATTGAAAATAAATAAACGTATTTAAAATAAAATAAACATAATATTATTGAACTAAATAAATTATATTAAGAATTTTTAAACTGAAAATAATAAATATTAAATTAAAATTAACGTTTTTAATAAGTTTAACTTAAAATTTAATAAATATTAAAATAATTGAAAATTCTGGTATGACAGACTCGGATGTCAATCCCGATGTCAAGACATCTGATCTGTTATTAATGTAGCACAAGCAGAATAGAAGGATCCCCCATTATTTAATTACTCTTAGAGAAGAGTCAATGAGACCTGGGATCACACATGTTCAGCATACATAACCAAATTTTAAATTTACATGGTTCTGTATAGGAACAGCTAACACTTATGAACCTGATGTTATAAACAAAGTCATAACATCCATAACTGAACAAATAATGCAGAAGATAAATAACACAGTTAATTGTTAACTCAGTTCGGTCTAACTACCTACTCTGGGGGCTACCAAGCCAGGAAGAATATTCCACTATCAGTAGTACTATTTTATATAAACAACCTCAGGTTTACCTAGTCACTACCCAATGCAATCTCTATCTCAGAACTCCATCCAAGATAAGAAAACCTCTGCTCACTCCCTGGTGATACCTAACTGTTACAACCCTGCAACAACTATTTACACAATTAACAATGAACACATATTTGATCTTGCTTCACAGCTTCAATCAAGCTTACAACACTCAACTCTTACCTACAGGTTTCAAGTGAGGACAATCACTTCTCTAACCTACAGGTTTTGAGAAGGACAAGGCAGCCATCCCACAACCTGGGTGGTCTACCTATAGAAACCCTAATGATTACATCGTTAAAACCAAGTTTTTCTATTTTTTTCTAGGTTACAAATGTTTCCTATTTATAACCTGATCCCAGTTGAACTTGGGCTTACAAATCGCAACACTCTTTCTGTTACAAATATGCAGAAAATATTCTGCTACAAATAAGGTCTTTCAATCCTGAGTTTCCTAAATTAGAAACTGCTGAATCCCATCTTCTGATCTGATTCTTCATGAATCTTCAATCTTCTGATTTGATTCTTCAATTATTCTTTTGACATTTAAACATGCACCACATAGGATTACATAATATTCACATAGATTATTCTGTATCTTTTAAGTACAAACTGAATCTTCCTTCAAGTTCTGCAGGCGCGATGTCATGAGTTGATGTCATGACATTCCATCAAACATCTTGCTTGTACCTGTTTTATTCTTTATAAACTTGCAAGATTCACATTAATATTATGTTTTACTGCTATTATGTTTTAGTCAAACATATATGCCAATCAGCCAATAAAAGCACTAACAATCTCCCCCTTTGGCATATTTTGGCTAAAATATAAAAGTGCAACAAAAACATAAAAACTTCAAGACACCAAGGAAGAACATAATTTACATTCTCAGAATTGGGTTTACCTTCTATTTTTCAGGACTTGAACCACATCATAACATCGTCAGTCTTGTACAAACTTTTTACAGTAGCAAAATTAGAAGATGTATACTTCACCCCCTTTTTAGACATAATATGATAAAGAAAGAACCGGTGTCATAATATGCAGTGGAACATCTTCATGCAACACTGATGTTCACGAGGAAGATGATGGAAGAAGCCCTGCGTCTTGAAGGACCAATGGTGGCATAAGAGACCCCTGCCTTAGTCTTGTACCAGAAACCGAATCCTAGCATAGACCTCGAGAGAGGACTTGAGTGAAAACTGTCCACCCGTCCTAGTAACTCAGAACACAAATCATAATTGTGTTCATAGGGGAACATCTTTGTTGTTACTGCAGAAAAAACCCATGGTAGAGACCATCAACATCCCCAGCCCGTGTTTTTCTTTTTCTGAGATGGTTTTGGTATAGCAACCCATCAAAATACCAAACCCAGACTCGACTCACAAGAACACACACGAACGACATTTTGAGAGAGTTTGATTTCTGCAATTTACGAAGATGCTATTATATAGCAAATGGAGATTATAGGAAATAACAATGGTCTTTGGTCTTGTTCAATGGTCAAAATGTTAATTAGGAAACAGTTCCAAAAGCTATTACTCTTTCCAAAGCAGTTTTTGACTGTTTTCCTGATAGGAGTTATCTTGAATTACCAGTGCATGCATAGTCATTGAATGAACTTTACACCGATCGCTGATGTGTAGATAAACTTCAATTCAGATTTCATTGTTTGACTGTGAAGATTCAATGTCTTTAAACATGCCATGACATTATGTCAGACATTGTCACTTTTCTTTCCTTCAGGCACATAGCCCGAGATTCCATAAAAGATTAGGACAGAGCATCATTTGGACCAATTAACGGACTCCCTACTTACTCACTAGTCATAGACATAGACTTCTGTTGTTTTTGGACACCTTGAGACTGTTAGCACACAGCTACCTCATTAGTGTAGAGAAGGAATAGTGGTTACTAGTTGCACATGGTTGACTTGAACCATTCAAATAACTGACAAAGGTATCACATTTTCTTCATGATGTAAAAGTATTTTTAACCAAGAAATTTCTCTTGACAAAATAAGTTACTCCCCCTATCTGA
Source organism: Vicia villosa (assembly GCF_029867415.1). Classification (NCBI taxonomy): domain Eukaryota; kingdom Viridiplantae; phylum Streptophyta; class Magnoliopsida; order Fabales; family Fabaceae; genus Vicia; species Vicia villosa. The sequence continues at coordinate 1,164,392 of NW_026705104.1, read as the reverse complement.
GATAGTCTGAGCTCCCCAAACGGAATAAACTTGAAATGATGAATGGAAAATATAAGACTCATCTTCATATCTTCAAGAGCCGCACCCTCTATTCAACACTCCTGCTGAACACACTCATTATAGCAAATTTGTTCCTCACAATAAATACTTACACCAGAAGTAGAATGTCATAACATTGTGTCTGACATTTTTACTACCAGTATTCTCCACAAGTTTCATCCCCTTTTCTTTTCAATAGACCCTTGCCTAAGAACTTATCTCCTTCAGAAAAGATCAACAAATGACCCCTTGATACTAAAATCACACACAGAGAGGTTGCCACAATCTCAACAAACAGAACTGCCACTCTTGGAATTTTGTTGAGCATAACCCTACCATGTTTGAATCAGACCATGGTCTTCTTAAGACACTTCGAAATCCTTCTTGATAAGGTGTTTTTCAATCTCACACATTGATTAACATACTCCTGGAACAGAAGAGATTCTCCTTTATCCTTAGCTGTGTTGATCCGATCATAGAACTTTTGTCTTCATAATCATCTTCACTAAGTGAAGTCTTCATCATGAAAGTAATTATGTATGGCCAGAACACATTACTTACATCCAGATCAGAACCTGCCCATTCTAATCCACATTATGTCCAAACTGCCACTCTAGACAATAATGTTGCTTTTTCAAACTTCTATATATTCCCAGTCCTTCTACCAGGAAATATGTACTTTGTGATGTTGATACCTAAGACACAAGTTCATCTGAACTCAAACAAACTCTGACTATCCATAGAGATAACACTTCTCTATAGAGGACTTGGAACACAAGAAACTAATTGTGTTCACGACTCGAAACAAGACTCTTTATTCTTTACCAAACAGTTGTAAAGAATGACCTCAGGCTTAACAATGCCTGAACACTACCCTTAAACCCTATGATTGACTCAATTAGACAATCATAACCTAGACTATAGACACTTCTCATATTCGAAAGAAGAACATGAGGGACTCAAACAAGACTCGCACAAAACAAAAAGACTCTATAATCCTGAGAAATTTAAACAACATACATGGACTTCACCCAAAGTCTTAATCAAGAAATGTTATTTGAGAACAAACTGCACCAGGTGTACTCGTGCATAGGTTGGATCATGCACTTATATCAGAACAAGTGATAATGCAAAGAATGTTCTTTGCTGGTCTTTGAGAATAAACATGACTTGAGTTATGTTCTGAGGTTTTTGTGTGACTTTGTTCTTCTTTCTTCAAGATTAGTCTTTGAAAGACTTTTCTAATGAAAAGAAGTAGAAAAACATTATCTTTGCTGATCTTAATACTCTTTTACCCCCCTGAGATATACAACTTTAGGACATCTTTGATGTTCGTCCTTGAAGTTCCCGTCATTTGGAGTTTGCCACAGATTCCAAGTTTAAAAACCTCAGTTTGCTTGCTACACAAGATCCAGATTGCCACATTCGGTAGCTTGGAATAGAAGAAACTATGATTGTATAACCATAAATTGATCTTCAATATACACGTCTGAGTTGTTTTATACAGACTTTGTAAATATCCAGCTCCCATCAAGATATTTAACAGAATTTGTATCCTACATCAGAGACTCTTGCATTCTTCTTTGTTGTGTGAAGATAATTGAGAAATCATGGTTGTAAGAACTTCTTCTAAGCATCTAGGTTCTAAACCTAATAAGTACTAAGTCTCCCGTCAAAGTCCTTACCAGTTTTTCAGTTAGAATTTTCTACTCACACTAGTTCATTCTGACTGATTACCTCTTCACATTTATACTTTTTTGTTCTTGGAAAAATATAAAAAAACTGAAGATCTTGAGATGTTGTAACATCAGATGTGACATCATCCTTCATGGTTCTTGGTTAACATCTTTAATGTCATATTGTCAATACTCAGGGTAGTAACTTAATAATTCAATTATCAGCAATATCCAGACACATTAAGGAATAAAATAACCAGCATCTCAATAACCTTTTCTTCAGACTTTAATTCTGATTTTGAGATGAAGGATGCCATGGTCTGTACCTAGAGAGGAGATTCCCTCAGCTAGGTTTCTGGAACAGACCTAGTCATAGCATGACACTGAATTAGTCAGGTCCATCTGACTTCCTTGATATCAAATCATACTACCCTTTCTGGGTAACAACTAGGGCAATATGCATTCTTAACCATATTTCACTGTGATAGACACACAGTATTCAGCTCCAACAACTGCTCTATGGTTATGAATACTTATCTGGTTTCGTTGATCAGAGGAAACTTACAGATATAGGCTCTTTAAAAGTACAACATAAAGGATTAGAAAGGAATACCTTCATGAGTTTTTCTTAGTGGAACTGAGCACATGTTAATCGTGTCCTGATTAACTTAGCCAGATGTCTCCTCTTCTAGACCAGGAGTAGGTTCTAAACCAATGTTCTCACACTTCATTAGTTTAGCACCAGAACATCTATTCTTCAACTGGTAGCTGCATACCAGTTCTTGATGCCCTAACGTCTAGTAGGACATTTGTTCCTCCTTCTAGGAACACTTCAACCTTGAAGATTTCAAGGTACACATTTGCAGATAAGTATGAATATTATTGATCAGTTGACATTCATCAGCTCTAATAAACCATGTTAGTATGAGTGGACTTGAGAGATTACTCAAGTATCTTTGACACTTTAATTATAGCTGTCAATACCTGCCATACATTCTGTTGAACCTTCATAACCTTAGGGTTTCTCAGAGACTATGCAGCGGAAAATAGTCGTATATCAACAAAATTCACACAATGCTTACTTTAAGTGTTATTAGTAAGCATGACATCTACAGATTGATTGCTACTCAATCTTGCACAATGCTTGCTTCTGCACCAAGCAACTGATTAGACCAAACCAAAATCCTGACTTGACAAACTTACAAACAGCAAAGGTTACCTTATCAATATCTTCACTCCCGCATGAAGGTTTTGATGAGCTTCTTCTCTATTCATAGATACCAGTTAAATTTGTTTTTAAATTCAAGTTCTTCACCCCCGCATGAAGTCCTTGGACTTAGCACTCCTCGTTCCAGCATCACAGCTCTTAGGTCAGGTTGGTCTAATCATATAGGTCCATCCTCCATTTCAAGGGACCATACAATATGAATATTCTTTGTTCAAATACTCTTCTACTTTTACCACAACCAGAATTTATCCCTTATGGATCTCATCCAGAAACAGACAGGATGCCTGCTCTGATACCAATTGAAAATTCTGGTATGACAGACTCGGATGTCAATCCCGATGTCAAGACATCTGATCTGTTATTAATGTAGCACAAGCAGAATAGAAGGATCCCCCATTATTTAATTACTCTTAGAGAAGAGTCAATGAGACCTGGGATCACACATGTTCAGCATACATAACCGGATTATAAATTTACATGGTTCTGTATAGGAACAGCTAACACTTCTGAACCTGATGTTATAAACAAAGTCATAACATCCATAACTGAACAAATAATGTAGAAGATAAATAACACAATTAATTGTTAACCCAGTTCGGTCTAACTATCTACTCTGGGGGCTACCAAGCCAGGAAGAAGATTTCATTATCAGTAGTACTATTTTATATAAACAACCTCTGGTTTACAGATAAACAACCTCTGGTTTACCTAGTCACTACCCAGTGCAATCTCTATCTCAGAACTCCATCCAAGATAAGAAAACCTCTACTCACTCCCTGGTGATACCTAACTCTTACAACCCTGCAACAGCTATTTACACAATTAACAATGAACACATACTTGATCTTGCTTCAAAGCTTCAATCAAGCTTACAAAACTCAACTCTTACCTACAGGTTTCAAGTGAGGACAATCACTTCTCTAACCTACAGGTTTCGAGAAGGACAAGGCAGCCATCCCATAACCTGGGTGGTCTACCTATAGAAACCCTAATGATTACATCGTTAAAACCATGTTTTTCTATTTTTTCTAGGTTACAAATGTTTCCTATTTATAACCTGATCCTAGTTGGACTTGGGCTTACAAATCGCAGGACTCTTGTTGTTACAAATATGCAGAAAATATTCTGCTACAAATAAGGTCTTTCAATCCTGAGTTTCCTAAATTAGAAACTGCTGAATCCCATCTTCTGATCTGATTCTTCCTGAATCTTCAATCTTTTGATTTGATTATTCAATTATTCTTTTGACCTTTAAATATGCGCCACATAGGATTACATAATATTCACATAGAATATTCTGTATCTGTTAAGTACAAACTGAATCTTCCTTCCAATTCTGCAGGCGCGATGTCATGAGTTGATGTCATGACATTCCATCTAACATCTTGCTTGTACCTGTTTTATTCTTTATAAACTTGCAAGATTCACATTAATATTATGTTTTACTGCTATTATGTTTTAGTCAAACATAGATGCCAATCAGCCAATAAAAGCACTAAAAATAATAAATAATAAATATTAAACTGAAATATTTTAAATTAAAATTAAACTTAAATTAATAAATAAAAAAATTAAAAATATAATTTGTTACTAAATAATATTTGTGTAATTTTAATTTGAGTAATTTTATTTTTTTAACAAATTAAAATACTTAATAAATTAAAATACTTATTAAATTAAATTAATTAATAAATACGTAAATTTAATTTTAATTTATTTAATTTAGCAATACAAATTAAAATACTTAATTAAATAAAATTCTACGTGGAGATTTAATTGTTATTTTATTATTTTGGCGTTAAAGATTAAAATTCAAAGCTTAAAATTTAAAGCTTCAAATACATAAATAAATTACTTTTTTTATTAAATATATACATAAATATATTTAATTTAAATTTATTTTATTTTATTTACTTTCAGTTTGTTATTAAAGAAATTAAGAAACATATTTTTCATATTTAGTACTTTCATTTTATTTAATAATTTAATAATTTTAATTTATTAATTTTTTTAACACTTTCAATTTTATTTAATATGTTTAATATTTTCAATTTTATTTATATTTTTCAGTTTATTATTATTTTATTATTTTCAGTTTTTAAATAATAAATATTAAAATAATATTTGTTTAATAATTGTTTAATTTTTTAATTTCAATTAATTATAATATTCTATATAAATTACTGTTTTTTGGAATATATACTATCTATTATTATTCATTTTGAAATAAATAGTACACATGTAAAATAATACTATGTAATAAATAATAAATAGTACTAATGTATAATAATTTTCTTGTAATATTAATTTTAGAATTTAATGTTAATTATATATGGGAAAAGCTAACCGGTGCCCCAAAGGCACAAGTTAATGAAACATTTATAGATTTTTTTTCTTAAAACGTGTGCATTCAATGTATCAAAACTTTAAATATAACTTTATTGCATTTAATTATATTTAACTTTTTTTATTTATAGTATCCTTAACATGTGCCCTAAGGGCACATGTTAGCATGACCCATTATATATCGTTGAAGAGAAAACAAAACGTAAGAAATAAATTGATCCAGTGGTAGACGTCCCGTAATCATATTATTTTTAAGATTCGACCCATATATCTAGCAGGACAAAAATAGCTATTAATCCTAAAAAAGATGATGTAATTTAATAGCCCATTTGCATGAAGTTTATGAAGAATAGCTTACTTGATTTACATACTCTAATGTTTAAAGTATGTAGAAATTTTATCTCAAGTAACACAAGTGTAATAGTATTAAAGAAGCAAGTATTTTTAGTGACACTTAATAAGTTAATATATCATATAACACGTATGCGTACTTTTTTTGTCTATATTTTCATTGTGGTTTCACATGCAGGCATTAGGACAACAATTGAAACTAAACATGTCTCTCATTCCAACAAACTGTATAAACAAGAATCTAAACATTCCACATATTTCAAAGCATCAATAACTAATGTCTATTTCGCCCCCCTCGTCCGCTACAGAGATGATAGGTCACTCACACCCACTCATTCTCTCAATCATCACATATTCATTTCCCACTCTCTTCCTTTGCGTCTTGGACGCACGCGCAATATGATACTCCCTCTGGTCCCATTTATAAGAAAAAATTCACTTTTTAGATACATTGAATAAATAATGAATCTGGACAACATATTGTTCAGATACATTATTTATTCAATGTATCTAAAAAGAGAATTTTTTCTTATAAATGGGACCGGAGGTAGTACTATAATCCATTCTTTTGTCTGTGTGAAGAAATCAAAAACCAATAGCCCCACCTCACTTCACTTATCTTTGCCGACCAGACTAGTCCCATCCAAATTATTTTTCACATTTGGTACTCATCATTTAGTTCTCTTTTTTCATACGAAAAAACGACTAGAAAAATAAAATAAACTATAAAAATATAGAGTTTGTGGCTAACAAATACTTTAAGAACATATGTAATTTTTTAATTTATAAAAGAAAGTGTTAAATATGTTTTAAGTTCATATAAAATTATTCAAAATGGCTTTTAGTCCCTATAAAAAAATATTGACTTTTAGTCTCTATAAAATTACTTTTGCGCTCAGTTTTAGTCCCTGTAGAGGGACCAAAAGTGAGTGCAAAAGTAATTTTATGGGGACTAAAAGTCAATATATATTTTATAGGGACTAAAAGCTAAAATTGAGATATTTATAGGGACCAAAAACATATTTAACCCTAAAAGAAATTGTTCTAGATTGTTATTGGCTAAAAGACAGAGATGCTTAATCATAAGAAGGTCAATGCAAGACGTATTTATTAGATTACTAAAATTAGGCGTGTCATCGATTAAGAAGCAAACACTCACTGTCTGATGCTCTTCCACCATTAGATTTTATTGAATTCTCTTCGGTGTCTCGCGATGAGAAACATGAGACGATTCTAACTGCTTCCCAAATATAAAGATTGTTACGCACTGATCACATGTATGTACTCACGATAACTTACATCACCATTTTTTTCACTTCTCACTAACTTGGGTGTTAAAGTACTTGTGAGATATTGGATCGAACTCTAGTATTGTCGAAGGGTAGCTTCTTGGTTCGACAGTTCGACAGAGTTAAGCATGAAGTCGAAGGATTGTTCACATGCTGGTGTCGAAGTGTGCATGCTGTAGTCGAAGATGGGTCTAGCATGCAGATGTCGAAGATGCTAGGGTTGTTAGCATGTTAAATTAGGTTTTAGTGTTTAAACCCTAATTTGTTAAGTTAGCTTGTTTATTAAGTTCGCTTGTGTAATGGGCCTTGCTGAAAAAGCCCATTAGTTAGTATGTTAGGTTTTATTATAAATAGCATACTAGTCTCTCATCATTGCTAAGCTGCAAATCCTAATTTAGGGTGAGAGAGGTTATTTGTTATTCTTGTAAACTTGTAATCTTGTTTTAAGAGAAAGTAAAAGAATAGCAGTTATAACCAATCTTGTGTTCCTCTTCTTCCTTGTCCTTTATTCATCCCTTATTTTATACTTTGTTCTTGGCATTGAATTCACAACAAATTGGTGCGGTGAGCGTGGAGAAGATGCCTTCAACAAAGTATGAGATTGAAAAGTTCACCGGAGTGAATGATTTCGGTCTGTGGCGCTTGAAGATGAAAGCCCTACTGGTTCAGCAGGGTTGTTTGGAAGCGTTGAAGGGAGAGGCAGCCATGAATGCAGAATTGACGGCAGCGGAGAAGATGAATATGATCGAGAAAGCACACAGCGCAATTTTGTTGATCCTTGGTGATAAGGTTCTCCGGCAGGTATCAAAGGAGACGACGACATCAGGGTTATGGGTGAAACTTGAAAGTTTGTATATGACCAAATCGCTGGTAAATCGACTCTACCTGAAGCAAGCTTTGTATTCATTCAAGATGATTGAAGACAAAGTATTGGCTGAGCAGTTGGATATGTTCAACAAGCTGATTCTTGATCTTGAAAATATTGATGTGAAGATCGATGATGAAGATCAAGCGCTGTTACTATTGTGTTCTTTGCCTCGATCACATGCTCACTTCAAAGAAACTCTCTTGTATGGAAGGGAGTCCCTGACGTTTGAAGAAGTTCAATCAGCCTTGTACTTTATGGACTTGAATGAACGAAAGGAGCATAAACCTTCGACAGTTGGCGAAGGTTTGGCCGTTAAAGGAAAACTCTTACGAAAGGATGGTAAGTTCGACAAGAAGAAAGGCAAAAGCCAGTCGAAGACTTACAGTGGCGAAGCATCTGGCATTCGATGCTACCATTGTAAGAAGGAGGGTCACACAAGAAAGGTGTGCCTTGAACGCATGAAATATCATGGAGGTAAGGATAATGGCAACGCTGCCATTGTTCAAGATGATTTCGAATCATCTGATGTTCTTGTGGTTTCAAGCAGTGACTCTAAGAAGGAGTGGATTATGGATTCAGGTTGCACTTGGCACATGACTCCAAACAAAGACTTGTTCGAGGAATTATGTGATCAAGATGGTGGATCAGTATTGCTGGGAAACAACAAGGCTTGCAAGATTGCAGGTGTTGGATCTGTGAGATTCAAGCTCCATGATGAGTCAATAAGGTTGTTGACTGAAGTTAGGTATGTTCCTGATTTGAAGAGAAATCTGCTTTCTCTTGGTGAATTCGACAAGAAAGGATATGTTTTCCAAGGAGAGAAAAGTATCCTAAGAGTCATGAAGGGTTCGAAGGAAGTCTTGAGAGGCGTGAAGAAACAAGGCTTGTATACCCTTGAGGCTGAAGTTGTAAGTGGTTCGACAAATGTTGCATCCACGAAACCTTTGTCGAAAACAGAAATCTGGCACATGAGATTGGGCCATGTCAGTGAAAGGGGTCTGGTCGAATTAGGGAAACAAAATCTGCTTGGTGGAGACAAAGTCGAAAAGCTGAAGTTTTGTGAACCCTGTGTACTTGGAAAATCTTGCAGAGTGAAGTTCAACAAAGGCAAACAAAGAACACATGGATCCCTTGATTACATCCATGCTGATCTTTGGGGGCCTGCAAGGTGTCCATCACATTCAGGAGCAAGGTATTTTCTATCCATAGTAGATGATATTCCAGAAAATTATGGGTATTCATCCAGAAGACTAAGGATGAAACTTTTGAGAATTTCAAAAGTTGGAAGACTCTGGTTGAAAATCAGACTGGCAGAAAGGTCAAGAGGTTGAGAACCGACAATGGCCTTGAATTTTGCATTGAGGCATTCGACAGTTTTTGTGCTGACTCTGGTATTGCAAGGCATAGAACTACTGCAGGTACTCCACAGCAAAATGGTTTGGCTGAAAGGTTTAATCGAACTATTTTGGAGAGAGTCAGATGCATGTTGACTAGTGGGGGGTTAACAAAGGTGTTCTGAGCTGAGGCTGTTTCGACAGCAACATATCTGATAAACAGATGTCCTTCGACAGCGTTAGATATGAAGACACCTGAAGAAGTTTGGTCGGGACATCCACCAGATCTCGACAAACTGAGAGTATTTGGCTGCGTAGCCTATGCTCACATTAGGCAAGACAAGGTCGAACCTAGAGCTCTGAAATGCATGTTCATGGGATACCCTGAAGGAGTCAAAGCTTATAGGCTATGGTGCCTAGAGCCGGGTCACAGGAGGTGTATCACCAGTCGAGATGTAGTTTTCAATGAAGCTGAAATGGCTTTTAAGAAAACTGATGATGTTGGTCGAAGTACAGAAACATCTGACGAAGAGCTGGAACAGGTAGAGATTCCTGTTGAGGTGGAGCATGTTGATGCTGAATTGCATATCCCAGATGAAGTCGAAGAAGAAGCAGAAGATGCTGAAGTTGAGGAAACTGACGATGACTACCTATTGTCGAGAGATAGGTCGAGAAGAGTCATCAAGCCACCTCAGAGACTTGGATATGCAGATTTTATAGCTTATGCCTTAATCTCTGCAAGTGAGGTTCTAGACGAAGAACCTTGAGACTATAAGGAAGTTATGAGGAGTCGAAATAAGACTGAATGGCTGAAGGCCATGGATGATGAGATAAAATCTCTTCATGATAATCATACCTGGGAACTGATCAAGAAACCTGCTGGGGCAAGGTTAGTCAGCTGTAAATGGATTTTCAAAGTTAAGGAAGGAATTGAAGGAGTGACGTCGAAAAGATACAAGGCAAGGTTAGTTGCAAGGGGTTTCACTCAGAAAGAAGGTGTCGAATTCAATGATGTGTTTTCTCCTGTTGTGAAGCATAGGTCCATTCGAATGTTGCTTTCCATGGTGGCACAGTTCGATCTTGAACTGGAACAGATGGATGTGAAGACTGCATTCTTGTATGGTGATTTAGATGAAACGATCCTGATGAGGCAACCTGAAGGGTATGTCGAAAAGGGGAAGGAAGATTATGTGTGCAAGTTAAAGAGATCTTTGTATGGGCTGAAACAATCTCCTCGACAGTGGAATAGGAGATTCGACAAGTTCATGGCACGCATAAGTTTCATTAGAAGTCAGTTCGACCACTGCGTTTACTTCAGATTTCGATCTGGTAATTCATTTGTTATTTTGTTGCTTTATGTGGATGATATTCTCATAGCAAGCAACAATGTTGAAGATGTGACGAGGGTGAAGGCTGAACTCAATAAGGAGTTCGATATGAAGGATCTGGGAGCTGCTTCCAGGATTCTTGGAATTGACATTCGAAGAGATAGAAAGAAGTCGAAGTTATGCTTATCTCAAAAGGCATATCTACGGAAGATTCTTGAAAAGTTTGGTATGTCGAATTCGAAGCCAGTTGTGACTCCAACAAACCCTCAATTCAAGCTGAGTATTGATCAGTGTCCCAGTACTGATGTCGAAAGAGCCTATATGAATAGAATTCCGTATGCTAATATAGTTTGTTCTTTGATGTATGCTATGGTTTGTACTAGACCCGACATAGCTTACGCAGTCAGTCTTGTAAGCAGGTACATGGCGAATCCTGGAAAGGCTCACTGGCAAGCATTGAAGTGGATTTTAAGGTACATAAATGGGTCTCTGAATAGAGTCCTAATTTATGGTGGAGCCTTGGGTGAAGATAGTAAAGCAGTAATAGAAGGATATGTCGACTCTGATTATGCAGGTTGTATGGATTCCAGAAGCACTTCAAGGTCAGAAGACAAGAAGATGCTCTGCACACAAACATCAGATCAGAAGCAAGTACTAGCTGGCAGGCTACGCTGACTGACAAAAGGAACGTTGAAAGCTATGAAAGGCAATGTCAGTAGACACAGCGAAAGCAAGGCTCGAGGTAGTTGACAAAAGAGTGAAACATTAAATGCAATGCTGTACGGAATACGCAAAGCATTAAATGCTCCCAACGGTCATCTTCTCAAACGCCTATAAATATGAAGTTCTGATGAGAAGCTAAGTTACGAATTCTGAATACAAGACTCTTATGCAAAAACGTTGAAACGCTGTTCAAATCAAAAGCTCTCAAACTTCATCATCAACCTCACTATATTGCTGTTGTAATACTTTAGTGAGATCAAGCTTAAACTTAAGAGAAATTCACAGTTGTGTGTTGAAAGTATTTGTGGGTAAATATTTTCGGTAATATATCGTATCCACAGGGATTGGTTAATATCACTGCCTTTCTATAGTTGTTTATTTTGAGTTAGGAAAATTAGGTTTGTTTGGTTTATAATCTAATATTATCAAAAGTAAACAAATAAACTAAATGCAAATAATGAATTGTGGTTTAACAATTAGAGAAGTATGTTGAATCTTTAGGGTTCATCAATCTATTCCTATACAATTATCACTTAATTCCCAATTGAACAACTTTATGAATCATTATCTTCACTTATCCTCAAATAAGATTCCATCTCTGCAAATCAAACTAGATAGCTTTTACCGGTACGAGATTCGATCTCTCCAAATATCAATAACGATAACAGTAATTAAGAACGATAATTATGAAAACCCAATCTCAATCCCATCTCTGCGGATTGGTATTGAATCAATATAGTAACCTAGGGCAAAAGTTAAATCCTTTCTTTCGATCAAAGATTAAACGATAATTTAATAATAAAGGCAAGATTACTTATTGATAATGAATTCAAATTATTGTTCACAGGAATTAACTAATGGTATTGTATATTCATAGATTAACTACTACCTTAGATTCAACAAGAGGGATTTAGCTCTCCATAGACATGAAGAACACACAAGGATTAATGGAAGAATTCATCTTCATCAAAGGAATGTCTTCGCTTGATAGAGAATTGGTCTTCAATTGATGATTGTGGCTGCACCTTCAGAATGCTCTCCTAATTTCGCACAACACAACTCTCTCTTTCACTTGGAAGCTAGGGCTTTTAAATAGAAACTTTGGGCTTTTTACGCCGAGGCCGCGGCGCGGCATCGGGCTGGCGCGGCGCGATCACAAACAGAAACTTTGGCGCGGCGCTGACTAGAACTCCCGCGGCGCGCTCACAAACAGAGATTTTCTCGCGCCGCCTCGCAGGACTTCCGCGGCGCGCCCTTTGCAATTTCCATCTTTTTCTTATGCCTTTGAGACTTCCAGCTCTCTTTCCTCCTCATGTTCTTCTCAAACTTCAATTCAGCTCTAAACCTGCAACAATAACACCCACAAGTGATTCGATTTGCTTTACACACGAACTAAACTTGTTCAATTCAATTCTCACTAAAAAACCTATGGATCCATCACAATTTGCATTAGTTTAGAGAAGAAATCACTTATATTAACACATGAATTTACCATTAATTTACTCCTAACAAACTCTCCCCAACTTAGAGTTTTGTTTGTCCCTAAACAAAATTACTTACCTCCAGCAAAGTTTACCGACAATCATGCAACAGGTTTTTCAAAAAGGTTTTCTCAAGTGGTTCAATACAGTAACTAAGTCAAATACTCCTCTTCTACCTGCAAACTCAGAATATACACATGAAACAAACTTTGAAAGCAAATTACCTCCAGAAGTTCAAAACACTACACAATTGTAATTGAATCAGCACTAATCACTCTCATCAAAAAGTATGATGAATAAAAGAGGGGTTAAACACTCATCCAAACAATTAAATCAACAAAGATCCATATCATACGTTCACCAAATTGCTCGCATCAAGTCTTGTGGAATCTGAGAATCAGAAGGTCTTTCTATGGTTGTAATGTGGTTTAGATTCAAAGAAAAGAAGATAATCAAGGGTTGTTCCTAATATAGGGAAGCATCCAATTCATAACTTATTTCTTTTTCTCTAAAACTCTAATTCCTTTACATGTCCATCTTTTTTCATTCATTCGTAGCTTGGTTCTTCTTTTTCACTTTTTTCCAACAATCGTTATATTCAAACGTTGTTACTTCTTTCTTTTTCTTTTTTTCAAGCTACGACTTTTTTTCTTTCACCGATTACCATAAGTACTTACTCTTCTTTTGCATATGACTCTCCCCAACTTGGAGATCAACCTGTATTCAGATTATATGAATGCTCCCCTACTTTCTAAAAAGGGTCAAAGAGAAAACACATCACCAAATTTTATGGTTGATGATCCAGAACAAAACTTTTTTATTGAGATCAAAACTCACCAGGTATTTTGCTTGGTGCATATTATGATACTTACCTTGACCTCGGGCTCAAAGAATGGTTAGCAAAGGATCACACTCTCACAGAAGAAAATAATTTTTACGGTAGAGTCGGCTCAAAGAACTCTCAAATTCAAACAATTGCCTAAATCACTTCCACAGATTTCCACAGACGATGCAACAACCGGTTTAGCATGATACGAACAAGTCAAAATAATTGATGGTCTCCTGCATATAGTAAACAATGGAAAGCTTTCCTCACAATGGTTAAGGCTAAGCTGATCCAATAAACAATGTATCATAAAGAACTTCTGACAGTATTTACTAACACCTTAAGTTTCATTGCACACATTAAGAGTTTGAGTTTGAAAATTCATACCTGCTTTGTTACTTATTGAAAAAGAAAGTGAAAACTTAAAATTTTTGAACATTCACTTCCTACCACTTTTCATACATGTTGCTTCATTGTTGATACTTTGCTTGAGATTCTCGTTTTGTTATGGGACTACTTACTCTAACTGGGCATGGATAATTAAATAAAAACAGAAAATTTGAACAAATCGAAAATAAATAACTCCACCCCCCAAACTTGAACTAAACATTGACCTCAATGTTTCGAAACAAATCCGAGAGGGTGACTTACAGAGAGTAACGCAATATCAATTGTTGCCTCCTAGCTTTCACCAGACGGGTTCCCTGATTATTTCCTGAAATAAAAGCTAAACAAAACAAAACATTAGAAGTGTGGGTTACCTCCCACAAAGTGCTTCGTTTATCGTCGCATGGCTCGACGGTTCATGGTTGAATCATCAACCAATGTCTCTTTTCCTTGGTACTTTTCTTACCAATGTGAAACCCCAAAAGTATTTCATGTTTGCTTGTTTGGTTTCTTCATCCTTAATTCTTACCCCTTCAACTCGCGATCTCTCTTCCTTCCTTTGTTTTGTCCTCTCTTCAAGATAGATAACCTCCTTATCTGTTAATTTCTTCTTTTGTGAGAACCTATCCTTGACAAATGTTGGCTTTAACTTTAAACCTTCTAAAAATGGAATGGTGGTTTGCAAACGGCTAAACATTTCCATTGGTCGAAAGCAATGAATCTCCTTCCCTTCTTTATTAGGAACTTGTGGAGGAAGTAACTCCAATGAGAGTTTATGCTCATTTGCATTACTACTCTTCTTCAACTCTAAGTCCACCCTATTCTCTTTTGAAAAAGTTTCAACTTTTGAAGTTTCTAACTCATTCATGACTTCTTTGATTATATCCTCCTTTTTTGTTCCTTCGACTAACACATCCTCTACTTTTTTAGGAGGTCTTGGATAAGGTAGCTTCATTGAGAGCTCATACTCAACTTCTAAATTTTTCTTGATGTTTCCATACTCTATGTTATCCTTTTCAACAACATCTTCTTTGTCATCAACTTCCTCCTCCAATCTCTTCTTTCCAACATCCTCACCAATCACTTTTACACTCCTTATAGAAGTAGCATTGCAAGTTTCTACATAAGTCGTAGGGTTTTGGAAAGTTGAGACTTGACTTACGTTTTGCTCGGTTAAGAATTTGGCAAGTTGAGCATCTCGAATTTCTCGGTTCTGTTGAATGGTTGAAGAGAGTTGCATGAATTGATTCATGGTTTCCTCTAACTCAGAGGGTCCACTTTGATAACCTTGATTATACTGTGAAAGCCCTTGTTGTTGATTTGTCATTGACATTTGTATGTACTGATTCATGATCTCTTCCAACTTAGATTGTCCTCCTTGTTGTTGTGGCGATGATTGAGTGTAAGGTTGAAAGGCTTGTTGTTGATACCCTTGATTCGGTGGCCTTTGTTGGTACCCTTGATTGTTATATCTTGGCGGGTAGCCTTGTTGGTATGGCTGATTTTGATATTGATACGGCCTTTGTCCTTGGTTATTATTCATGTAATTCACTTCTTCTTCTTGCACTGGTGGACAGAATCCTGTTTGATGATAATCATGGTTAGCCATATGATACTCCATCGTATCTTCCGGTGTGCCCCATCCGCTATCATAAAACTCATTAACTTGAGGTGTGAACTGTGACACACTTTGAAGGAGATACTCCATTTGTTGAAAAAGGATCTCGTTTTGAGCATGAATCGCGTCATTTATATGTGGGTCAAACATTCTGAGAAACAAACATCTACAAGACTAGCAAACAAGTGAAATAACAAGATAGAAAAAATTATACAAAAATCAAAATTAAAAGACTATTGCAATAACAAAATCTAAAATAAGGTAATTAACTAAAAATCTAAAATAAGGGAACTAAACTAAAAATCTAAAATTAAGGAACTAAACAAAAAAAAATCTAAAAATAAGTAACTAACTAAAAATAATATAACTAAAAATAAGGAAATAGCTCAAAATAAAAAAACTATTGCAATGCATGCAATATTGACACCAATCCCCGGCAACGGCGCCAATTTGTTGAAAGTATTTGTGGGTAAATATTTTCGGTAATATATCGTATCCACAGGGATTGGTTAATATCACTGCCTTTCTATAGTTGTTTATTTTGAGTTAGGAAAATTAGGTTTGTTTGGTTTATAATCTAATATTATCAAAAGTAAACAAATAAACTAAATGCAAATAATGAATTGTGGTTTAACAAT
This sequence comes from Vicia villosa, assembly GCF_029867415.1. Lineage (NCBI taxonomy): Eukaryota > Viridiplantae > Streptophyta > Magnoliopsida > Fabales > Fabaceae > Vicia > Vicia villosa. The sequence continues at coordinate 1,148,260 of NW_026705104.1, read as the reverse complement.
TAGAGAAGTATGTTGAATCTTTAGGGTTCATCAATCTATTCCTATACAATTATCACTTAATTCCCAATTGAACAACTTTATGAATCATTATCTTCACTTATCCTCAAATAAGATTCCATCTCTGCAAATCAAACTAGATAGCTTTTACCGGTACGAGATTCGATCTCTCCAAATATCAATAACGATAACAGTAATTAAGAACGATAATTATGAAAACCCAATCTCAATCCCATCTCTGCGGATTGGTATTGAATCAATATAGTAACCTAGGGCAAAAGTTAAATCCTTTCTTTCGATCAAAGATTAAACGATAATTTAATAATAAAGGCAAGATTACTTATTGATAATGAATTCAAATTATTGTTCACAGGAATTAACTAATGGTATTGTATATTCATAGATTAACTACTACCTTAGATTCAACAAGAGGGATTTAGCTCTCCATAGACATGAAGAACACACAAGGATTAATGGAAGAATTCATCTTCATCAAAGGAATGTCTTCGCTTGATAGAGAATTGGTCTTCAATTGATGATTGTGGCTGCACCTTCAGAATGCTCTCCTAATTTCGCACAACACAACTCTCTCTTTCACTTGGAAGCTAGGGCTTTTAAATAGAAACTTTGGGCTTTTTACGCCGAGGCCGCGGCGCGGCATCGGGCTGGCGCGGCGCGATCACAAACAGAAACTTTGGCGCGGCGCTGACTAGAACTCCCGCGGCGCGCTCACAAACAGAGATTTTCTCGCGCCGCCTCGCAGGACTTCCGCGGCGCGCCCTTTGCAATTTCCATCTTTTTCTTATGCCTTTGAGACTTCCAGCTCTCTTTCCTCCTCATGTTCTTCTCAAACTTCAATTCAGCTCTAAACCTGCAACAATAACACCCACAAGTGATTCGATTTGCTTTACACACGAACTAAACTTGTTCAATTCAATTCTCACTAAAAAACCTATGGATCCATCACAATTTGCATTAGTTTAGAGAAGAAATCACTTATATTAACACATGAATTTACCATTAATTTACTCCTAACATTGTGATAATAGCTTTATAAGAAGCATTGTAACTCTTAGAATTTGTTTACATTAAGTTGTAAGAACTAGAGTGATCAGGTTGTTGATCAGTATACTCTAGAAAGTCTTAGAGGGTATCTAAGAAGATTGTTCCTAGAGTGATCAGGTTGTGATCAGTATACTCTAGAAGACTTAGAAGTTGTCTAAGTGGAAAACCATTGTAATCTCGTGTGATTAGTGGATTAAATCCTCAAGTGAGGTAAATCACTCCAAGGGGGTGGACTGAAGTAGTTTAGTTAACAACGAACCAGGATAAAAATCATTGTGCAAATTGTTTTTATCTTACAAGTTTTAAAGCTACACTTATTCAAACCCCCCCCTTTCTAATTGTTTTTCTATCCTTCAATTGGCATCAGAGCGCCGGTTCTAAGGTGCAAGCACTTAACCGTGTTTAGAAAAGATTCAGGAAGAGAAAAACACTAAGTCAAGATGGTTGAGACTCCACCACCTTCATCTACATCTACATCTGGCTCAGCTGAGCAATACAATGGAAATGGTAACAATGGTTATACTAGACCGCCAGTATTTGATGGTGAAAACTTTGAATACTGGAAAGATAAACTTGAAAGTTACTTCCTTGGTCTAGATGGTGACTTATGGGATCTTTTGATGGATGGTTACAAACATCCAGTGAACGCTACTGGAGTAAGGCTTACAAGACAAGAAATGAATGATGATCAAAAGAAGCTTTTCAAAAATCATCATAAATGTAGGACTGTTTTGCTGAATGCTATCTCTCATGCTGAGTATGAGAAGATATCTAACAGGGAAACTGCCTATGATATATATGAGTCATTGAAAATGACCCATGAAGGAAATGCTCAAGTCAAGGAGACCAAAGCTCTTGCTCTAATCCAGAAATATGAAGCCTTCAAGATGGAGGACGATGAAAATATTGAGAAGATGTTTTCAAGATTTCAAATGCTAACTGCTGGATTAAGAGTTCTGGACAAAGGCTACACCAAGGCTGATCATGTAAAGAAGATCATCAGAAGCTTGCCTAGAAGATGGGGTCCAATGGTGACTGCATTCAAGATAGCAAAGAATCTGAATGAAGTCTCTTTGGAAGAGCTAATCAGTGCCTTGAGAAGTCATGAGATAGAGCTGGATGCAAATGAGCCTCAGAAGAAAGGTAAGTCTATTGCATTAAAATCTAACTATAAAAAATGCATTAACGCTTTTCAGGCTGAAGAAGTAGATTCTGAAGAATCAGAATCAGAAGAAGAAGATGAACTGTCCATGATCTCCAGAAGGGTGAACCATCTCTGGAAGAGCAAACAAAGGAAGTTCAAGAGCTTCAGAAGTTCAAAGAAGCCTGAAAGAGGAGAATCTTCTAGAGGCAAAAGATCTGACAAGAAGAAGGTCATTTGCTATGAGTGCAATGAGCCTGGACACTTCAAGAATGAATCTCCAAAACTTCAGAAGGAGAATCCCAAGAAGAAGTTACATAAAAAGAAAGGTCTTATGGCAACATGGGATGATTCTGAATCAGAATCAGAATCAGACTCTAAAGGAGAGCAAGCAAATCTTGCACTAATGGCCACAGTGGATGATGGATTAGAATCTACATCAGAATCAGATTCTGAAGAGGTATTTTCTGAACTATCTAGAAAAAAGTTAGTTTCCAGTTTAACTGAACTTCTGGAACTCAAGGCTCATCTTAGTATCAAATACAAAAAGCTGAAAAAGCAATTTGAATTTGAAACTAAGAAGCTGGAAGTGGAAAATTCTGAACTAAAGGAAAAAGTTTTAAAATTATCCAAAGATATTGGATCTCCTTCTGAATTAGAAAAATCCATTCCTAGTCTCAATCATATTCTGAAAGAATATGACTCGAGCTTCAGAATGTTCCTATCTAGAAGTAATGGCAGAAGTCATCTTGCTTCTATGATATATGGTGTTTCTGGAAACAAAAGGTTTGGTTTTGGCTATGATGGTGATACCTCACACAAATTTGAACCTGTTGATGATTTGAAAATCACATACAAGCCATTGTATGATTAGTTTAAATATGGCCACTCACATGATATTAGGCTCACTTCACATGCCAAAAGCTTTAACACTACACACACCAAAAAGCAAGTGACACAACCTAAAAAATATCATGCTGCCAAACCTAAAGAATATCATGATGTTCCTCCTGTTACTTATAATGCTAAACCCAAGTTCAATCAGAACTTGAGGAAAACTAACAAGAAAGGACCCAAGAAATTGCGGGTACCTAAGGAGAAGATACTTTCTGTTGCAGATATCCTTAGCAGCAAAGAAGACAAAGCACAAAATGTCATGGTACCTGGACTCTGGGTGCTCGCGACACATGACGGGAAAAAGGTCTATGTTCCAAGATCTGGTGCTTAAATCTGGTGGAGAAGTCGAGTTTGGAGGAGATCAGAAGGGCAAGATTATTGGCTCTGGAACCATAAGTATTGGTAACTCTCCTTCCATAACTAATGTACTTCTTGTAGAAGGATTAGCGCATAACTTATTGTCCATTAGTCAATTAAGTGACAATGGTTATGACATAATCTTCAATCAAAAGTCTTGCAAGGCTGTAAGTCAGAAGGATGGCTCAATCCTATTTACAGGCAAGAGAAAGAACAACATTTATAAGATTGATCTTTCAGATCTTGAGAAGCAGAAGGAGACTTGCCTTATGTCTGTTTCTGAAGAGCAATGGGTCTGGCACAGAAGATTAGGACATGTTAGTTTGAGAAAGATTTCTCAGATTAACAAACTAAATCTGGTCAGAGGACTCCCAAATCTGAAATACAAATCAGATGCTCTTTGTGAAGCATGTCAGAAGGGCAAGTTCTCCAGACCTGCATTCAAATCTAAGAATGTTGTCTCTTCCTCAAGGCCGTTAGAACTTCTGCACATTGATCTGTTTGGACCAGTCAAAACAGCATCTGTCAGAGGGAAGAAATATGGATTAGTCATCATAGATGATTATAGCCGCTGGACATGGGTAAAGTTCTTAAAACACAAGGATGAGTCTCATTCAGTGTTCTTTGAATTCTGCACTCAGATTCAATCTGAGAAGGAGTGCAAAATCATAAAGGTCAGAAGTGATCATGGTGGTGAATTTGAGAACAGATTCTTTGAGGAGTTCTTCAAAGAAAATGGTATTGCCCATGATTTCTCTTGCCCTAGAACTCCACAGCAAAATGGAGTTGTAGAGCGAAAGAATAGGACTCTACAAGAAATGGCCAGAACTATGATCAATGAAACCAATATGGCTAAGCACTTTTGGGCAGAAGAAATAAACACTGCATGTTATATTCAGAATAGAATCTCTATAAGACTATAAGCACCTTAGGACAAATAAATTGTATATATATTATAGGACTATGACCTAGGATTGAGAATGTCTTCCCGGTGAAGGCTCTTTCCTAATTAGATTTCCTTAGTTTCAACCTCAAGATGAATTATTCCCGGTGGAATATCTTGAAAAAAGCCTTAGAACAAAAATAGGGCACATCCACCCAAGAGGAATTATTCCCGGTGAAACCTCTTACCCATTTGCTTAGAGCCAAACTAAGTTTAAAGCCAACATAGCTTTCTCTTGTGCTATAACAAGGACCCTCGATGACCCTCGATTAGTCTCCTCTTGGGCTTACAATACAAGGACCCACGGGCTTCTTAAAAGCATATCTCGCAGCTTTCTCTTGAGCTTGTATACAAGGACCCACCAAGTTTCTTATAAACAAAGGAACATGTCTTTAGTTACCTTTTAGCCTATCCTGGTGAGATTCTTCTATTATTCAAATCGGACTTCAAATAAGCCAAGTATGTCTCAATCTCAGTATTAAATTCACCTTTGGAATGAGAGACATGGACAGTCTCTATCACCTATACTTTCAATCTCCAGTAAGTCTTCTCCTTAAGTAGAGTCAAGATGTCATATCTGGTTTCCTCAAACAATGTCAGCCTTAATCTTGGGCTTTAAACAAGAAGTACACTCTTCCCTGGAAAGGGTCTGCCTCCATTCATAATCCATAAATTACTCTTCCCTGGAAAGGGTCAGCATCCATTAATAAGTCCATAAATCACTCTTCCCTTGAAAGGGTCAGCCTCCATCAATAAATTCTCAATAGAGTAACATCCCTAGTAAGGTCAACCTTCAACTCTGGGCTTTCATTAATTAATCCCTGCTCAATAAAAAACAAAATTCCCCAGTAGGGTCAACATTCATCAATCTCTACACAACAGAGTAATCCTCAGTAAAGTCAGCCACAATTATGGGCTTTGTACAGAACACCAAATAAATCTTTCAGTCAAATAAAACAAAACATTTTCCAACCAAAGTCAGCCACAATTCTGGCTTCATACAAAACACAAATTTCTTCAGTCAAAGTCAATCCCCAGTGGAATCATATCCCAGGGACAATCAAACTCTTTTAAGCATCAAGCTTGGGCCTTGTACAAGCCAGTCAAAAAATATAAATCTTTCTTACAGACACACAAGTAAGTTCTCTCTCTTATCATGAAAGAACCCTCATTTTCACTCACTTTTAAAATGTTTGTGGTAAAACAATTGAAATATCTCTCCGTTAAGATGACAACTCGTCTCTTTTCTGCAAACAGAGATTTAATTCAAACTTCAACCTTGAGTTCAAAAAAGGCACCCAAAATCAATTCATTTCCCTAATTAGTTCCTCGAACTACAAAAAGCTCTGACTTCCATTAGGGATATGTAGGCATGAGATTCACAAGGAATCTTAGAGAGCTAATAAAAAACCAAAAATAGCCAGTTCATCTGTCTTCCAATTCAATTCAATTCAATTCTCTCTCCTAACACAAAGGAGAAACTTTTCCAATCAAACAGAAAACACAAACACATAGACACAAAGAAGGTTCCTGTAGAGTACTACAGATATGTAGGGTGCTTAAAACCTTCCCTATGTATAACCGACCTCCCGGACTCTAGAACATCTGTTTAGGTGAAATCCCCACACCTAGAAAACTCTTAGAGTTTATTTGAGATCTTTTTCCCCTTCCTCCTCGCAGGATAATTAAAAAGTTTGTGTGCTATCGTAGGAAGAACTGAAATAAAATTCCTCCCACAAGGGCGCCTCTCTCCTTCCAAATTTCGCGTGAAGGGTCCGGCGTGCCGTCCTTCCAAGTGAAACGGGGAGGTAAAAAAAACGACACCACACATATTTACACCTATAATGTCAAAACCTCTATACAATGCTAATGTATAGATGTAAATCAATAAAAACTAGCGTTTACTAGATTCGATATAAGATAGGAAGGCACCGACCCAACATGTTCAGATTTCTTCTATATCTTCTCATGAGAATGATGTTTCATCGTCAAACCCCTATAATTTGAACAAAATTTAAATTATGATAAGCTAACAACAACACCAATAACTTAACAAATATACATAATTTACATGTATATAGATAATTAATATCTTAGTCCATCAATTGATAATGCCTCTAGAGACAATATTAAACATATGTCTCATTAGATAGTATCCACATTCATAGATGTTGGATTCTTTATGCGGCTACAAATAATTTTCATATAATTACTAATTAATACACACAAAGCACAAGTAATACATTAGCAAAAATAAAAGAATGTCAAAAAGCACAAGTAATACTTACATGGAGTTCTATCAACTTTGTTTTTTTACCAGCAAAATTATGTTTCATATAAATGTATCCATTCATAGTTGAACGTGTAGGTAATAACTATACTTGAGGAAAAAAAATTATCCAAATGAATACAAACTATTCAAAACTAAAGGTAAAATTTGAGTACTACAAATAATACCACTTACCCGCTCAAGATCTTTTGCATATCTACATCAAGATGATAGTGTAACGAGCATAACAAAATTACCATACTTTGCTTCGAACATAAAAAAATTAGTTGCCAATGTTTCCTACATAAACGCTTAAAATATTTAATAATTTGTATAAAATTGATTTATACATGAAAACACAAATTAAAGCATATACTTATGGATAAACGGTGACAGGTAACAATCTTTATTATCCTTAACCAACTTATTGTGTATGTGCTTCTTGATAGCATTTGACAGATTAACTTGAAATTGAATTTTCAATGGATCTATGAAGCACTACTTTTTCAATTTCTTTTCAACACACATCATGCAGGATCCTAATCAAAAGTTAATGCAGATGTCAAAACGTTTTCTTAAAGTATGAGAACATTGAATATACATTGAAATAACTGTAAGAATTATACTTACGAGCACCACAATTGTATTATGGGTATGTTTAACCAATCATATCTCTTCAAAAATTCCACAAGACAACTCTTATGAAATGCACAAGGTACATCTGCTTCATGCTTTAATTCAAGCGTTTGTAACTCTAGAATCTCGTCTAGCATACTAGATAGTCTTTGACAGATATCTAGTTGGGATGGTGTGGTCTCAATATTTAAACCGAGGCTGAATAACTATCTCTCGTGCTTGCACCACCCATAACAAATTTCTCAAGGCATGTCCAATTGACAATTTCTGCATCATAAAAACAACTGAATAGGATACAAAAATTAAAATACCCAAACAATAACAACAACATAAAACACATATATTTTAAATTATAATTATACCTCAATCACATTATTGGCACACTTCTCTCGCTCATTTTGCACCTCCTGTAACATCTTATCCCGCTCCTCCTACAACTTCCTCTCTCACTCCCCCTCCTTCACACCTCCTGAAACATCTTCTCTTGCTCCTTCTACAACATTTGATCTTGCTCCTCCCGCTCCTCTTGATTCCACTTCTCCCGCTCCTATTCTAATACCTCCCCTATCTTATCAACAAATATCTCTTTAATTTCTATCCTACGATTTACTTGGTTAATTGGTTAAGATGGTCCAAAATGTAGCTTTAAGCTGACACTTCTTCCAAGACCATGTACACTTCCAACATGCTCATCGGTTCCAATGGCTTCTACCAAGATGTCATGACGGGCTTCTGGAACAAAGCTACCAACTTTGGCCTGTTCAACCAGTACATCCTACAACACATTGAATTAACTAAAATTGAATTAACTAAAACAAGTAATATTGAAAAAATTATCTCCTTACAATCTTTTCAGCCACTTCACATGTATCCTTTTATGTGAACGAGCCATATGGTCTTTGACGTGCCCTTTTCCATTTATCATGGCGTGATGGTGGAGATGGATTGCAATCAAGGCTTTGAGAGGAATCTCCTAACTCTAGTTTCCTTTGTTTTATTTTTTCATTAATCATTTTATTTTCAAGTTTATCATATCCTCCACGAGACAACTTATATGGATAGATATTTCTAACTTGTTTATATTTTCCTTTTAAGCTCTTAGCCAAGAATTCAAGAGTGATGCGAGACTTTACAAATTCCTCCCAAACTTTCTTATCAATATATGAATACTTCATGTATGTAGGTGGTTCATAATATTTTTGTTTTTTAATATATTCATTTGTGAGCTATGTCTTAAAGCACCTCTAATGTTCACCAGCATATCCAAGCCATTTCTTTTTAAGCATTTTATCCTCTAGAACAATAAACACTACATTTGTTTTCATAATAGAGTTGATATTTGTATTAAACCAAAAAAATAAATGGTCATATATAATTGTAAAAAAAATAAAAAATTTCATAATAAATACCCTAATATCGATCCATACACTATCTTTCAATTCACCGTCAACGGCATGCCAATTATTTATCAAAATACTCACTTTGCTTCCACCTTGTAATGCCACATAACCCTTAATATCATCAACATTTTCACCACTAACCTTTTCGGTTCTCATATCAAAATCAATCGGGGAGCGAATACCGTTTTGTGGGATTTTTTAACCTTGGTACACATTGTTGCACCTGTAGCTTTTTTTTAAAATTTTTGTATTAACAGAGATTACAGCTGAAGTTATGTGAGAGGTACTTGTCGAATCACACATGTTTGTGCAAATTAGGGAAAATGGTAACATATATATCAACAATAATTCACTTTATAAACTCTATAAAATATGGATAGAAAGTTCTTGACAATAGAAACACACACTTCAGTTCATGACTACATTATGAACATGTCAAGTTATGATGGATAGAAAGTTGGACTTTATAAACTTTGTCTATAAAACACTTCAAGTTATGATGAACGTTTCAAGTTATGAATAAGGTTTACAATAGTTTTCATATTACTACAATAACTAAAACATATATGACGAACATTTCAGTGGTGAGAGATGAACATTTCAGTGGTTTACATTTCAAGTTATGACTAAGGTTTACATTGGTTTTCGTATGACTACAACAACTCGAACATATATGATGAACATTTCAAGTTATGATGGACATTTTTGTGGTGAGAGATGAACATTTCAGTGGAATAACATTTCTAACAACATTTCAAACAACATTTTAGTGGTGAGAGATAAACTTTTCTATGAGAGATGAACATTTCAGTGGTGAGTTACGTTCCTTGTAACACCCGAGACCTAAGAGGGAGATGAGCATGTAATTGTCATACCCCAAAATTTACCCGATCATATCTACGCCTATCTGAAATTTGTGCAATAAGAATGTACCAAAATAGGAGCCATGGGGTTTAACATTTCTATTGTTAATCCCAATCCCTTATAAATAAAAAAAGAAAAAAAAACCTTTTTTAGAAAATTGGGGTATGGTTGGTATCAATTTGGGCCCTATCGAGGCTTAGCCCATTTTTGAAATTATTTATATTCTTTGCCAAAAAAAGGGAAATAGGTGTTGTTTGAGCCAAATCAAGATGTGAACCCAATTAAGGTGTAAGCCCAATAGGATTTTTAGGCCCGTATAGAGTTTCTTTGTTCAAGATTTTTTCTAGTTTTTTGTTATTAAATAAATAATAGTTTATCATTCATCTAAGTAGTATTTTTTTTATTGAGGTTATTAGTAACTGATTTCAAACCATTAATTAGTATTATAATATAATTATTAGTAATGTTTTTTAATTAATTTTGTTAAGTTTCATTAAGTGTTGTTTTTTTTTCCTGATTAATTTTATGTGGGTTTTATTAAACTGATGTTCTCATTTCTAGCTAATTAAGATTATTGGTTAACTAATTTTAGTCATCAGGCGATATAATAATACAATTAACAGTTTTTTAATAATAATGTGATTAAGGTGCCATTTTATTAATTAAGTGCAAAAGGGTTGACCAAAAGTCAACTAGGGTTTTTTTGAGGCACTGTTCATCTCCCTCACCAAGCAGCGACGGCCGCCCCTCTCAACTCCAAGAAACCCTAAAGCAATCCTCACACCCAGGCCCATGAATCTCCAAATCAGAACATAATCAATTGATACTAAATCTTCGGTGAATCAATAACAATCAAAAATCAATTAACAAAATGTAAATCAAATCTAAAGATAACAAAATCAAATATGATCTTTATTAAGAAATTGAATCAATTACAAACAAATCAAATCCGGAATTGATAACATACCTAACTAAATCTAATCTTCCTAAAACTAAAAAAACCCTAAGGATATAAAAGAAATAGAAGAAGAAATTAAGGGGGAGAAAAAGTATTTTCGGGGAGAGAGCCTTGAAGCCGCGACGGAGCAAACCCCAAGATCTTCATCTTCATCCTTACCGGACCTTGATACCTGAAACGAAGAAGATTAGATCGGAGAGGACAAAAACTGAGAGATTCGCGCAAGAGGTAAACGTAATCACTTAGCTTTTGTGGTTGTTTTTTTCGTTTTTGAAGACACGGAGGTGGCGCCGCCGTTCCGGCCGCCACGCGTTCGCCGTCGTGTTGTGCTTGGTTGAGTACCTTCTTTTGTTTTTTTTGTTTTTTTATCTTTTTTCTGTTTAAGTTGTTTGAAGAAAGAGAGAGATAAGTGATAAGAGAGGTTGGAGAGAAATAAGAGGACAAGAGAGGAGTGAGGAAAGAGAGAGAGAACCGAAAAGGGGGAGGGGATTTTTGTTGTTGTTTTGAGAGAGAGAAACGAAGGGAGGGTAAGAAAAAAAGCTGCATCATCGTTTTTTATGTTAAATTAAAGAATAATAATATTAATTGGGAAGTGTGTTGATCACACATGTTTGGGTGTTGAAAAAAGTAAAAGGAAGAGATAAGGTTATCTCTATAGGTCCTATGGACGTGCAACACGTGGCCACTCCCAGGCCGCGTGATTGGTCTTTCAGATCGCCATCCACCGTAAGCCTTATCATGAACCTTCCCCTGAACTCCACATGCAAGCCATACGATTAGCTCAGATCTGGATCTAACGGCCTCCAGATCGAACACGCATCATAGCCACACACACCTTACCACACCTTATCCGGCGGATCACAACCTTCATGGGCCTTAGCCCTTACTATTAACACACCCCAATAATTACTACTCAGAATAAAATGCACCCCCTGCGCCTAATTTTTTTTTCCAATTAATACAAACTAATTAATTTTTTTATTGATGATTTTAATAATTGTTTAATTGTTTTTTCTATTCAATTTAATTTTCTCCTCAAACCGACTAAATCTATTAGTCGTAGTAGACGAGAAATAATCTTTTTGATTATTTAATAATTTAATTAATTCTTACTAATTCTCTCCTCGACCCGACTAAATCTATTAGTCGCTTTAGACGAGAGATAAAAAATACATAAAATCCAAAACACATTTAATTTGCTGCTCGCGACGATCAATCTATCGATCTGAGTAACCAGCAATGCCCCTTAATCCGTTAGCTATACTGAACAAATCTATTGGTCATCGCATCTAATGGTGCCATATCAAATCAGGGTTGTACGCCCAAACAAACATTCAAAACACTCTAAATCACGACATTACGGATTTTTATCCTAGGCAATTCAAAATGCCTTTCAAATCAAATTCAAACTACGATAGGCCATTCAAAAGCCTCCAAACCATATCAATTCAAATTCAAAGGCGTACAATCCTGTGCCCGAACTACGTTGACTCTGATTCTCCCTAAGGAGATACGTAGGCACTTGGATAACCAAGGCGAGTCCCCCTTCCCTAAAATATCAATTTTTCCCCTATTCACTTCCTTAGCTATAAACCTCAATAATTCTAGCCACAAACCTTTACCTTAACATAAAACCTTAGGAAAGGGTTGAGGGTGCCTAACACCTTCCCTCGACCTGATTATAATAACTTACCCCGAATCTCTAAACTGCGTAGGGTTTCCTATTCGCCCTTCAGAATAGGTGGCGACTCTAAATCTTAATTTTTAGGGCAGGTTGCTACAGTAATACCTCAGGCCGAACAGGGTGGGGAGTTGTCTCTGAGTTCACATCAAAATTAGAGGGATCCTAAGGCTATGCAAGTATGAGACTGCATGGTTGAAGAAATACTTATAAGGATTGATTGGTACTACTTATACCAACAAGATACATCTTCTTTTTGATATCTTAACAGATAAGAACTCTAAAGTTAAGAAGGCTTTACTTGGAGTAGTATTTATGTGTGTGACATTTTTAGAAGTTTTTCGATAAATGTTTGAGTGAGGACAAAGCATGCTGAAAAGACCTGTGTTGGTTTGTGGGGTTAGTCGGTAATCTTGAAAGCAGACTTGGGCGTTACAAATTATATCAGAGCTAGACTTTTCCTAGTACGATGTGGTTCGAGGATGAACCAAGCAAAAGTTGATGTACATGCAACACCCAAGGCCGGAGAGGGCGAGGAACATTTACATGAGGCTGAAAAGGACAACGAGTGGTTGCTAAACTCACATCAGAATGACATGGATCCTGAGGATTGATTGGTACTATCTATACCAACAAAATGCATCTTATTTTCGGTAGTCTAACAAATAAGAACTCCATAGTTAAGGAGGCTTAACTTGGAGTAGTATTTGTATGAGTGACCTTTTGGGAAGTTTCCTAGAAAGCGTGTGAGCAACGACAAAGCATGTTGAAAAGACCCGTGTTGATTTGTGAGGTCAGTTGGTAATCCTCAAAGTAGTTTGAGTCACCATATACCTCAAACGTGATGATGAAGCTTCAAAGAATTTTGAAAGATATGATGTTTGAGTTAATGTTGGAAGAGCTGACGTTGAAAAGATATGATATTCGAGTTGATGTTGGATGAGTTTTAATGAAAAGCACATAGGTTTATATGAAGAGAATGGCGATGAACGTAAAGTATTGATAGGTAAATGAAAAGTTTGAGTCTAGTTCTCTGATGTATTCATGCAAAAGATCAAACATGTTGGTTTTTAGGCAAACCCGGGGGATATACCAATTAAAAATTTTATAAAATAAAAGCCTCATATAACACCATATTCTGGGAATTCATTTAAATAAACTACCACGTCGTTTTTCATAAATAATCAAAGTAAAAGATTAATTAATAATTAAAAATAATATAAATAATGTATAAAAATGTATTTAAAAATATTGATGCAAAAGATTGAACCACTCGGTTGGTCATTATAACCGAGGCTAATACAAATAAAAAATAAAATAAAATAAGGAAAAAGGGAAAGGCGCCATGTAACCGTAAACCAATTAAAAATAAAAACAAAACATAAAATAATGTAACGGGGATTCGAAGCAAACTACCTTGTGTGTGTGTGTGTGTGTGTGTGTGTGTGTGTGTCTATATATATATATATATATATATATATATATATATATATATATATATATATATATATATATATATATATATATATATATATATATATATATATATATATATATATATATATATATATATATATATATATATATTCCTCAATTTCGTTAATAACCGGGGTATAAGTTATTTAAATTGTTTTAAAAAATAAATAATGGCTTTGCAGGAACATATACCTCGATTATTGACTCCTTAAGGATATTGACCTATCTGGTCCGTTGAAGGAGATTTCTCCACAATGACAACCTATCAAAGTCTTCTTGAGTCTACAGACTAACACTTAGTCACTCAAGGAGTAATCAAGCTTAAGTTGATTATAAAATTGTGTTTACATGATTGCTTCTCACAAGTAGATTACACAAATGTTAAGTGCAAGAAATAATAACACAAAATTTTTAAGCAAGTTAAGAGAAACAACTCCTTTCATTTACTTAATTATACACATATGTATTTGATCAGTATTTGGGTAGCATCTTGTAGCGTTCTTCTTTCTCTTATTTCTTTTTTTTTTATATTTTCTACCTCTCTTCCTATTTGGCTTCAACTGGCATAACTTCAGCATTAGCTTCCGTAACAACTACTTGAATTGAATTATTTGATATTCTTTTATAGCTTCAAAAAACAATCTTTGTGAGGATAGAAAGGTCCTTTCCAATATCAATGGTTACTTTCAAACGGATAGTATTAAGTGTTGGTGTTATATAGTACGACACATTACTTCCTTTTCCTGTAGCTTCCAGAACTGTCACGAGAACGTGGGAGACAACTTCTCAATAGTACAAACATCTGTGTTGCAGTGCAATGTTTATAGACTTGTTGGACTGAAATCTTCTTCAACAAGTTTCTTGATATTATCTTCAAAAAGATGTACTTCTGATCTGAAGTAATAAGCTTGGAAGAGATCAACTTCTTTCATTTTTTTCTTCTGATGAGTAGTTCAGATACTATTTTGTTATGATAGTATAAGAACATCATATTTATTAGGATCAAAACCTTGTCTCTCAGAACTGGTAACAAGAGTTATTCTGAATTCCAAAGCTTGTGTTTTAATTGGAAACAAAACTTTATCTGGAAGATGTATAAGATATCTTATTTGAGAAATGAGAAATAGTCCAGATGATGTTTCATGCAATAATATCATAGTCTTTCAGAAATAGACCAATGCCTTCAGTTATACTCACCCTGTTCCATATTATAAGAGAAATTCACTTTTTAGATTCATTGAATAATTAATGTATTTGTCTTAATATATGAACTTTGAGTCTTGACTTATAATCTGCATTACTATTGTCTGATGTCCAAATTTCCAGTCTTGATCTTTATCAGTTGTAACTTGACTTTGTTGTCAGAGTTAGAAGCACCAGCTCTTCTGACGAACTCATCTTGACTTTTGATCTTTTGAAGCAAAATCTTGTTTCTGGTGCAATCTTGTTTTCTGGTTTTGGAGCAAGAACATTTACAGGCTTCTTTCTTTTAGAGACACTTCTGACTTCTAAAGCAGCAGTTTATTGAGAAATACACATGAGTTCCTCTTTTAAAATAACATTCAGCATTCCCCAGAACTACTAATGTTACTTTAGAGAAGGATATGAATAGTCTTTTTGGCGTGCCAGGAAAATTCTGGTGATTCTTTAGACAATAGTCTTAAATCAATAATAGCTTCTAATATTCACACTAAAGAAACCCTTAGAAACAAGATTGTTTACATATAATATATATAAAATATATGTGTTGTTATCATCAAAACTTAGAGATTGAATGCAGAACCAAATCTTGTTCTAATAAAAATATCTTCACAAGTAATTATTTTATCTATTACTACAAATTTTCAATTTATTTTATGATTTTAATAATCTGTAAACCTAATATTACTCCTGTAAATTTTTAAATGTGCAATCATTTGCTGAAATTGATCATTCTTTTATTAATCATTATGAAAATAAAATTAAAAAAAAACATAGACCATATTGAACAACCAAGATATCCATCATGTCATCATCTATAACAAAGATCAATATCATCCACTTATAATTAGTGGATGGAAAGATATTGAGGCTTTCTATAATTTACCAGTTGATGTTTTTGTTGAAGTCAGATATTATGGTTACAACATCTTTTGAATAAATGGTTTTAAGCTTTTGTTTCATCTTGAACAAATACCCCGTTATCACAATAGATATCTCTACCACAAAGAGAAATATTCATTTGAAAATACTCTGACCCCTATTAGTGCGGCACTACCAAAATTAGTTGAGTTTCTTTATCTTTTTTCATTTCAATAAATCTATTATTAACTTTTTTTCCTAACTTGAAGAAACTAATTCCACATTTATTTTATAGAAATTGCAGGTAGACTTTGCAAAAATTTCTTATATCTCAGCCTCTAAAAGCTTCTTCTGAATGCAGCTTCCAATTGTCCCAGCGTCTGAAAGCTTCTTTCAAATGCAACTTCTGAATGTCCCAGTCTCTGAAAGTTTGTGTAGCTTCTGAAAACTTCATCTTCTAAATTTTTATGTTATTTCAACATGTTTGATTTCAGGTAGCGTTAGTGTAAGGATCCGATAAATGTTTTGTAATATGAGTTTTTTTATGTTTTTCAGATTAAGGGAGTGTGTCAGAACCTAATTGGACATTAGTCTAACTAACTTAAAGTTAGTTGTGAGTTAAGTTTGTGTGATTACTTTCTATATAAGTAATCTCTCTCATTGTATGAAAAAGGGCATTGAAGCTATAATTGAATGCGAACTTCTCCCACATTGTAACATCTATTACATTTATTCATTTGTTAACTTCAACTTTCTCACTCTTCTTTCTCTCTCATTTTTCTCTCTCATTTTTCTCTTTTCTTTTATCTTTCTAAACATAAATAAATAAAAATTGAAACCCTTTTTAATAGAATGAAGAGGAACACAAAACTATTGAACTTTCAAAAGACAAATTTTAATTTCAACGGAAAAACGTAATTATTAAAAAATAATTCTTAGTTATTAAATTAATAAGTAATTTTCACTACTACAAAAAAGGGATATGAAGTCGGATGCGAAAGTGCTTTAACCTCGCTTACAGAGACGAGGTAACGAAGGGCATCATAAAAATTTGCCACTTTACCCCTCCGTTATTGTAAAGCCAAGAGGTAAAGTGTTTTTCATATGGGTTTGATTGACATCAACAATATTTTTATTATTTTCAAAACTATGTTGCACGTGCCACATATTTCTCGGTCTTTATAAATAATCGAGGTAAATACACCCCTATTTATGTCCGATTATGTTATAATCGAGGGATTTGACCTATTATATTTTTTTTGTTTTAAATCCAATTTTGAATGACCTGAATAATTTTTTTACACAAAACTTACAAATTATGTGACATAATCATATCATTTGTTTTTTAAACAGAATATAAATAGAATACCAAATTTACATTGTTTACAAAACCAAATGTACAATGCTTACAATACTTATAATGACATTTGGGATACACCTATACATATTTACACCTATAATGTCAAAACCTCTATACAATAAAAACTAGTGTTTACTAGATTCAATATAAGATAGGAAGGAACCGATCCAACATGTTCAGATTTCTTCTATATCTTCTCATGAGAATGATGTGTCATCGTCAAACCCCTATAATTTGAACAAAATTTAAATTATGATAAGCTAACAACAACACCATTAACTTAACAAATATACATAATTTACATGTATATGGATAATTAATATCTTAGTCCATCAATTGATAATGCCTTTGGAGACAATATTAAACATATGTCTCATTAGATAGTATCCACATTCATAGCTGTTGGATTGTTTATGCGGCTACAAATAATTTTCATATAATAACTAATTAACACACACAAAGCACAAGTAATACATTAGCAAAAATAAAAGAATGAAAAAAAGCACAAGTAATACTTACATGGAGTTCTATCAACTTTTTTTTTACCAGCAAAATTATGTTTCATATAAATGTATCCATTCATAGCTGCATGTAGGTAATAATTATACTTGAATAAAAAATTATCCTAATGAATAAAAACTATTCAAAACTAAAGGTAAAATTTGAGTACTACAAATAATACCACTTACCCACTCAAAATCTTTTGCATATCTACATCAAGATGACAGTGTAACGAGCATAACAAAATTACAATACTTTGCTTCGAACATAAAATAATTAGTTGCCAATGTTTCCTACATAAACGCTTAGAATATTTAATAATTTGTATAAAATTGATTTAAACATGAAAACACAAATTAAGCATATACTTACTTACAGATAAACGGTGACAGGTAACAATCTTTATTATCTTTAACCAACTTATTTTGTATGTGCTTCTTGATAGCATTTGACGGATTAACTTGAAATTGAAATTTCAATGGATCTATGAAACACTAGTTTTTTAATTTCCTTTCAACACACATATCATGCAGGATCCTAATCAAAAGTTAATGCAAATGTCAAAACGTTTTGTTAAAATATGAGAACATTGAATATAAATTGAAATAACCGTAAAAATTATATTTACGAGCACCACAATTTTATTACGGGTATGTTTAGCCAATCATCTCTCTTAAAAAATTCCACAAGAAAACTCCTATGAAATGCACAAGGTACATCTGCTTCATGCTTTAATTCAAGCGTTTGTAACTCTGGAATCTCGTCTAGCATACTAGATAGTCTCTGACAAATATCTAGTTGGGATGGTGTGGTCTTAATATTTAAACCGAGGTTGAACAACTATCTCTCATGCTTGCACCACCCATAACAAATTTCTCAACTACTTTATTAGGCATGTCCAATTGATCTGGAATTAGGTGGTTGAATAAACTCATTAATTTCAGTTTCTGCATCATAAAAATAACTGAATAGGATACAAAAATTAAAATACCCAAACAATAACAACAACATAAAACACATATATTTTAAATTATATTTATGCCTCAATCACATTATTGGCACACTTCTCTCGCTCATTCTGCACCTCGTGTAACATCTTCTCCCGCTCCTCCTGCAACTTCCTCTCTCACTCCCCCTCCTTCACACCTCCTGAAACATCTTCTCTTGCTCCTCCTACAACATCTGATCTCGCTCCTCCCTCTCCTCTTTATTCCACTTCTCCCGCTCCTATTCTAATACCTCCCTATCTTATCAACAAATATCTCTTTAATTTCTATCCTACAATTTACTTGGTAAATTGGTTAAGATGGTCCAAAATGTAGCTTTAAGCCGACACTTCTTCCAAGACCATGTACACTTCCAACATGCTCATCGACTCCAATCGCTTCTATCTAGATGTCATGACCGGCTTCTGGAACGAAGCTACCAACTTTGGGTTGTTCAACCAGTACATCATACAACACATTGAATTAACTAAAATTGAATTAACTAAAATAAGTAATATTGAAAAAATTATCTCCTTACAATTTTTTCAGCCACTAAACGTGTATCCTTTCATTTGTGAGCTATGTCTTAAAGCACCTCCAACGCTCTCCAGCATACAAGCCATTTCTTTTTAAGAATTTTATCCTCTAAAACAACAAACACTACCTATGTTTTCATAATAGATTTGATATTTGTATTAAACCAAAATAAATGGTCATATATAATTTTAAAACAAATAAAAAATTTCATAATAAATACCCTAATATAGATCCATACACTATCTTTAAATTCACCATCAACGGCATGCCAATTATTTATCAAAATACTCACTTTGCTTCGACCTTATAATGCCATGTAACCCTTAAAATCATCAACATTTTCACCACAAATCTTTCCGGTTCTCATATCAAAATCAATCGGGGAGCGAATACCGTTTTGTGGGATTTTTTAACCTTAGTACACATTGTTGCACCTGTAGTTTTTTTTAAAAAAAAATTTGTATTAACAGAGATTGCAGCTGAAGTTATATGAGAGGTACTTGTTGAATCACACATGTTTGTGCAAATTAGGGAAAATGGTAACATATATATCAACAATAATTCACATTATAAACTCTATAAAATATGGATAGAAAGTTCTTGACAATAAAAACACACACTTCAGTTCATGACTACATTATGAACATTTCAAGTTATGATGGATAGAAAGTTGGACTTTATAAACTTTGTCTATAGAACACTTCAAGTTATGATGAACATTTCAAGTTATGACTAAGGTTTACATTAGTTTTCATATTACTACAACAACTAAGACATATATGATAAACATTTCAGTGGTGAGAGATGAACATTTCAGTGGTTTACATTTCAAGTTATGACTAAGGTTTACATTGGTTTTCGTATGACTACAACAACTCGAACATATATGATGAACATTTCAAGTTATGATGAACATTTCAAGTTATGATGAACATTTTTGTGGTGAGAGATGAACATTTCAGTGGTATAACATTTCAAATAACATTTTAGTGGTGAGAGATAAACTTTTCTATGAGAGATGAACATTTCAGTGGTGAGTTATGTTCCTTGTAACACCCGAGACCTAAGAGGGAGAGGAGCATGTAATACCCGAGGCCGAAGAGGGTGGGGATTTGTCTCTGAGTTCACATCAAAATTAGAGGGATCCTAAGGCTATGCAAGTATGAGACTGCATGGTTGAAGAAATACTTATAAGGATTGATTGGTACTACTTATACCAACAATATACATCTTCTTTTTGATAGCTTAGCAGATAAGAACTCTACAGTTAAGAAGGCTTAACTTGGAGTAGTATTTATATGTGTGACATTTTTAGAAGTTTTTTGAAAAATGTTTGAGTGAGGACAAAGCATGTTGACAAGACCTGTGTTGGTTTGTGGGGTTAGTCGGTAATCTTGAAAGCAGTTTAGGGCGTTATAAATTATATCAGAGCTAGACTTCTCCTAGTACGATGTGGTTCGAGGATGAATCAAGCAAAAGCTGATGGACATGCAACACCCAAGGCCAGAGAGGGCGAGGAACATGTACATGAGGCCGAAAAGGACAAAGAGCGGTTGCTAAATTCACATCTGAATGACATGGATCCTGAGGCTGTGCAAAGAAGGGACATCGTGGTTGAAGGAAGATTTATAAGGATTGGTTGGTACTATCTATACCAACAAAATGCATCTTATTTTCGGTAGTCTAACAAATAAGAACTCCATAGTTCAGGAGGCTTAACTTGGAGTAGTATTTCGATGAGTGACCTTTTAGGAAATTTCCTTGAAAGCGTGTGAGCGAGGACAAAGCATGTTGAAAAGACCCGTGTTGATTTGTGAGGTCACTTGGTAATCTTCAAAGTAGACTGGGGCGCCATATACCTCAAACGTGATGATGAAGCTTCAAAGAGTTTTGAAAGATATAATGTTTGAGTTAATGTTGGAAGAGTTGACGTTGAAAAGATATGATATTCGAGTTGATGTTGGACGAGTTTTGATGAAAAGCGCCTAGGTTTTTATGAAGAGAATGACGATGAAACGTGAAGTGTTGATAGGTAAATGAAAAGTTTAAGTCTAGTTCTCTGATGTATTCATGCAAAAGATCAAACATGTTGGTTTTTAGGCAAACCCGGGGGATATACCAATTAAAATTTTTTAAAAATACAAGCCTCATATAACACCATATTCCGAGAATTCATTTAAATAAACTACCGTGTGGGTGTTCATAAAAAATCAAAGTAAAATATTAATTAATAATTAAAAATAATATAAATAATGTATAAAAATGTAATTAAAAATATTGATACAAAAGATTGAACCACTCGGTTGGTCATTATAACCGAGGCTAATACAAATATAAAAAAATAAGGAAAAAGGGAAAGGCGCCATGTAACCGTAAGCCAATTAAAAATAAAAATAAAACATAAAATAATGCAACGGGTATTCGAAGCGAACTACCACGTGTGTCTCTCTCTCTCTCTCTCTCTCTCTCTCTCTCTCTCTCTCTCTCTCTATATATATATATATATATATATATATATATATATATATATATATATATATATATATATATATATATATATATATATATATATATATATATTTCCTCAGTTTCATTAATAACCGGGGTATAAGTTATTTAAATTTTTTTAAAAAAAATAAATAATGGCTCTGCAAGAATATATGCCTCGATTATTGGTGGGTCTAGGTGAAAACTTTTTTATAAAAAAATATTATTTACAGTAGTGTTTATTAAATTATTTAGACAATCAACGAGTCATTATCAACTCAATACCTTTTATTTTTAATCAATAATTATTTTTATTTGAGAGACAAAATCCTTATTTTCAAATGTCAAATTTTTTCCTTTCTCTATTTCACGGGTTCTTTTATTTTTAATATGATCGCTGTCCATTTTAACTCTTTTCAATTTTTCATGTGTATCTAAATATATTTTATACCTTGTCAAATTGGATAATACTCAATAGTGGTGTAGACAACTAACCTTCCATCTCACGGATCACTATCAGGACAATATCTATTTTATATTCATCAAGAATTACCTTTATTTGAGAGACAAAATCATTATTTTCAAATATCAAAATTTTCTTTTTTTCCTCCATCTCACATGTTCTTTTTTTGGTACGGTTATTTAACACAATTGAGTTTATATAATCGTTGTTTCATTTTACAATTAAGTAACTCATTTTAAATTTACATGTATATCTAAATATATTTTATACAGTTTCAAATTGAATAATACTCAATAGTCGTGTAGACAACACACTTTCCATCTCAAGAGCCAATATCAGCATAATATTTTTTATTTTTAATCAACATTAATTAAGTTTATAAAATAATTTTTCATTTTATAATTAAGTAACTTATTTTAAATTTACATGAGTATCTAAATACATTTTATATTATATTGAATTGGATAATACTTAATAGTCGTACAAACACTCAATACAATTGAATTGATATGATCATTATTTATTTTATAATTAAATAACTTATTTCAAATTTTCTTGTATATCTAAATATGTTTTATATCGTATCAAATATATTTACTCGTGTGGACGCACGGGTATATTATTAGTTCTTGAATAAATACGAGTACTATCTTGTAGTTTTTTTCTTAATTTTCTAACAAATGTTCTAAAATACATGTTAAAAAACATGTAATTTTTTCATAAATTTAAATTTTAGTATGCAATTGTAGTTATGAATTTAATATAAATTATTTCAATCTATATGGTTATATCAATATAATCATATACAAGTGATCTTTTATGAGGAGTTCAAAAGTTAATGATAGTAATAATATGGATTGAATGATGTAATTCAAATCAGTGTTTTAAAAATCGGACCGGTCATCGAACCGGTGAGAGTACTGGGTCACTGGTTTATCGGTCGAACTACTGGGTCACTGGTCGAACCGCACGACCAAACCGGATTAAACCGGATAACTCGGTTGAATAGACCTGTCATTATATAGGTATAAAACCGGTCGAACTGGATGATTCAGTCTCTAAAAAAATATAACTAGCTTTTAAATTTTTTAAAAATATCATATCATAAATTTACAATTTCATAACTTAAATTCAAATTTTAAACAAAGGTATCACACATAACAAAATAGTAAAAGATTACAAAGTCTAATTGCAAACAAAGTCTAATTACAACATAATCTAAACAAAGTCTAATTACAACATAATCTAATTGAATAGTTTATAACAAAATAACTCCAATATTTACCAAATTTAATTTAAAATAGGATCCTCCTAAAAAGAAAATCAAATAAAATTCAATATGTTTATGCTATTTAAGAAAATGTATTAGCAAAGATAACACATAGACAATAAAGTTTTTAATTTGTCACTAACGAAAAAAACTATGTGAGAATGCTATTTAAGTAATACACTACTAAATATATTAAAAAAAATTAAAAAAAAAAGTTTAAAAGAAAGGTTAAAAAAAAAAGTTTAAAAAAAAAATTAAAAAAAAAGTAAAAAAAAAGTTAAAAAAAAAATTTAAAAAAAGCAATTAAACCGCCGGTTTTCCAGTTTTCCCGGTTTTTCCGGTTTTCAACGGTTTTCACCGGTTCCCATCGGTTTGATGGCATATCCGATCTGACTATTGAACCAGACCGGTTATCTGGCCGGTTCCCGGTTCGACCGGTCCGACCGGCCGGTCCGGTCCGGTTTTTAAAACACTGATTCAAATGTTATGTGCCAATTGAACTAAATGAATGTAATAAATTAATTTAGTGTTTATTAATGTCTACCGACAAAATATATATATATATATATATATATATATATATATATATATATATATATATATATATATATATATATATATATATATGTTTTATAAAATTTAACAATTTTAAAAAATGATGATAATATTGTATTTTTCAAATTTATAAATGTTACTTTTAAGGAGATTGTATTTATTATTTAGGGATCAATTAAGGCACATGATATAATACAGACATGATAGGATATAAAGTAGAATAAGGATAGAATATATAAGACTTATCATATCATGTGTTTGGTTCACACAAAATATCAATTAAGACCTTGGAAATATAATAAGACCTTGGAAGACCAGTGACGTTGACCATGAAAGAATAGTTTGGCTAAGAGTCTCTGGTATACCATGTCAAGCTTGGGGCAACAGGTTTTTCAAAACTTTTTATGAGTTCAGAGGTTCATACATCAAGTGTGATTATTAAACGATGGTGAAGCTTAGCATGGACGAAGGAGGGATTTGCACAAAAACTGATAGTGTTGTGCTTACTAATGACTTGATCAAAGTCACAATCGATGGATTATCGCAATTAATCACTTTTAGAGAAGATACGTCTTTAATGAAGGAAGTAATATCCTTTAGAAGGTACTCAGATGAAGAATGCTTGAACCTCTCTGAATCCCCGGAGGAGGTCACTTTTGAGGTGGATCAGGACTTTGGCGACGGGAGGGGTGTTTTCGAGGAGGACGAATTTTCAGAAATAGAAGACATGTCGAGGTGGACTGAGACAGAGGAGGTAGGTGGCACACAAAAGGCTACCAGCGTAGAGGGTTCAGGGGGTGTTCAAAAAGTTTCTCATTTTAAGGTTCGGAAGTAGACACCTTACATACACTACAAGAATATTGAGTTTCTGCAGCGACAAAAATTGTTGAGAAAGATACAAAGTTGTTGTAAAATGTATTTTTCGCAGCGAAAAAATTGTCGTTGCGCTATCGTTGGTATTAGTGTTATTGCAAAAAGTTTTGCAACGATATTTAATGTCGTTGTCAGAACTATTATTTTTGCAACAAAAAATATTGTTGCCTTATTAGACATATAACGATGACTATAGTTGTTGCAAAAAATATTTTTATTTTATATCTAAAGTGGTTGTAATAAATTATTTTTATTGAGCATACAATTGTTGCTATATCATTTATTTATCAAAAATTAAAATAATTGATTTAATTTATATTTTTTATTAATTATTATTATTCATTATATATATATATATATATATATATATATATTATGAATCATATTTTTTTATTTGTTGTAACTATTAAAAATATATTATTTTTAAGTATAAATCATAATACTATTAATGTAATTTTTTAATAAAAAATAAAAAATAAATAATATAACATTATGAACAAGAAACATAAAAAGAATTATTATAACATTAATATTAATGTATCATAACTTATCTTATTCAACATCTAAATTAAAAAATAATAAATAATTTAATTTTTACAAAATTAAAACCTAAAAAATACATAATTAACAAATAAAATTGACTCTATCCCACAAGAGTATTAATTCTTCTCC
This sequence comes from Vicia villosa, assembly GCF_029867415.1. Taxonomy (NCBI): domain Eukaryota; kingdom Viridiplantae; phylum Streptophyta; class Magnoliopsida; order Fabales; family Fabaceae; genus Vicia; species Vicia villosa. The sequence goes on along the minus strand of NW_026705104.1, from coordinate 1,122,811 downwards.
ATAACATTATTAATTTATCTTGTATAACTTTGCTTTGAACCTTTCTTTATAGAATATTTGAAGGATCTGCAATTCAAACATAATTAAGGGTTATGACTTAATAATATGTATACTTTTAATAAAAAAATTACAACGTAAATCTCATTGGTAGCATTCAAAAGAGAAGCAACACTGAGAGTAAAAAATTCATGAATTAAGAAAACTTGAATATACTAAACAGACCAACACTCAAATTGAATCCCACTCATTCAAAAAACATGAATCCTTTATCTATTCATACAACCTAATCCAAACTCCACTCATAAAATAATTAAATATTTGTTGCCAACCTAAGTAAATAAATACATAATGTACAATAATGATTTTATATAAACTAAACTTGTATCTTTTCATAATATCTATTGACCATATCAATCACTTTTGTGCAAGATCAACCTCAATACATTATTCTTTTGCACTCAAGACTTTGTTGAATTTTATAATGAGTAATTGCATATTGTTTATAGGAAGATAATCTACAATAAAACACAAAGATGGTAACATAAATGTGTGAGTTGGAAATAGAGGACAATGACGGCATGTGGAATGATAACATAAGTACATAAAAAAAAGGATGAGAAGAAAAACCTTTAAGACCCGTTTGGTGCGTAGAATAAAAGACATGATACGATATTTGTATCATATCCTATCTCAATCCAGTGTTTGATGACACAACAAGATATGATAAGTTAATCCTGAAATTTATCCTATCCTAACTCACTAGTTTAAATTCTTATCGTGAATATGAGTTGGATTAGAATCCAGCAGAATAGGATAAGAAAATAATTTACCCCCAATAAAACATATTTTAAAATAAAAAATAAAAAAAAAAATTAGTTTAATATTAAATTAAAAAATATTTTTAAATAAAATATGTATGATATTGTCATAAGGATACTTTTGTAACTTTATATAATATAAAAAAAATTAAAACCTAATAAATTGAAATATTTAAAAATAAAATAATAATTGAAATTTTAAAAATGAATACTAATTTTATTTCTTTATGAAATTACATATATTTTCTTGCAAGGATAGTTTTGTCATTTACATATTACATATACATACTTTTTATTTTGCTTTATCTAACATGTATAATAGAATTCATGATTTAAAAAAAAACTAAAATTGTTTACTAGTTTTTTAAAATTATTAATTTTTTATTAATTTCAAAATTTTAAAACATTTTTTGAAATAATTTGGAAAAAATGTAGTTGTTTTACAGGTTATATATATATATATATATATATATATATATATATATATATATATATATATATATATATATATATATATATATATTAGGTATCATGAGTGAACCAAACACATGATAGGATAAGTCCTATCATATCCATATCATATCTTATTCTTATCCAACTTTATATCTCTATTCTATCCTGCGCACCAAATAGGCCCTTATAGATTTGTTGATGAAAATGTAGAAACAAATCGCCTCTTTGGTGTGCCATTTTACATATCTACAAGAACAATGAAGAAACAATCAAATAAAAAATAAGTCAAAAGAGATGAAGAGAAAAAATCTATAGAAAATGTCCTTTGATGGAAGTCTATTCCACAAAAATACACTTTAAATTGTCTAAAGGAAGAGAAATACCTCTATACACCAAAAGGTCCTTTGTTGGAAGTCTATTAACAAGAAGACTCCAACCAAAAGCCTTAATCTTAAAAGGCACATTCGATTTCCACACTAGCCCGATGGCCTCTTCGAACTTGTTAGGGGGACCAAAGGGATGGAGAAAACTAGCATAGAACGCATGACACGAGGCAACTGAAAACTCAACATCCGAGTTATAGGACCACTCGACCAAATCTTTATCTTCTGACATACCACCAAAACCCTCCAACCGGACCCATAAGGACAAAATATCGAACAAAAGAGTCGTATTGGCCAAGACCGCCGCGTATAAACCGAAATCTCCCCATTTCCAATCTCCTTCATGCCACCCCATTTCCCACCACTGAAACTCTCTTCAAACAAGAGACCGAGAATAAATCTGAATAAGCCTCCTTCAAAATGATACCCTCAAACCACTTAGCTTCCCAAAAATTAGTAAAACCATTATGAGTAACAAACCTACTACAAGCAACAATTGGATCATTATAAGAGAAATTCTGAATTTTCAAAATATCCCTCCACCAAGAAGAATTAAAAGGGGAATCTTTGTTGGCTACTCCTCCAAAAAATACTTGAATAGATAAATCACCATAGTGAGCTTTCAAAATATTGTACCAAAGGGAATCTTGACCTTGAAGAATTCTCCATCTCCATTTATTGAGAAGTGCTAAATTAAACACCAAAATATTTTTAACACTTAACATCCCCTTCTCAATAGGTAAATTAACATCCTTCCAACTAACCCAATGAATCTTCTCTTTTCCCCCACTCCCCCCATAAGAAGTTACTTTGAGGTCTAGTAAACTCTTTCGCCACCTTCGCCGACATTTCGTAGAAAAACTAGATTAGCTTGATATTTTTCAAGTGAACTAGTATAAACATACCTTGTTCTTTCCTTCTTGCATATTTATCCTTATTATCAAGAATCAAATTCTTTTAGAAGGGAAAAGTTTTTGGTGTTAAAACCCTATTCAAACCCCCTTTTCTAGTGTTTTTCACACCTTCAGTAAGTTGTGTTGAAACTGGAATGAGTTTCAAATTAGTAGAGGTCATGGAGTTAAGAGAAAAGAGAGGTTGGTAGGCAAGAAGGAGAAATTGTCAAAGTTGTCATGAAATTAATTTCATACAAAATTGGAGGTGGTGGGATCCCTTCGAAGCGGAAGAGGGTCAATTTTATGTTAAATTCTAGTAAGGTAGATGTTTATTTTATTCAAGAAACTAAGTTATCTAGTTTTGACGATCATTAGCTCGGTCTTTTTGGGGGAGTAAAGAGGTGGAGTGGAAGGATAGTAAATCTTTAGGAGCTTATGGTTATATTATGGGGGAAAGAATCTCTATCTCTTAACCATAGTTTTATTGGTCAATGTTTTGTTGGTATAAACATTAATTGGAGAGGAGTAATGTAAAACCTTGTGAACATTTATGCACCTTGTAGTGCGGTGGCTAGGAGAGTTATGTGGAGAAGGTTGGTTGAAAGGAAGCTTAAAAGTGGGAACAAAGAATGATGCCTTGGAGGTGATTTTAATGTTGTTGTTAGTAGAGAAGAGAGATTAGGCGAAGGGGGTTATCATAATAGAAGTGATATGGAGGAGTTTAGAGGTTTTATTGAGGAAATGGAGCTTATAGACATTCCTTGTGTTGGTGGTAGATTTACATGGTTCAAAGGTAATGGCAAGGCCAAAAACTTGACCGGTAAAATAGCAAGTGTACTATTTTTACCGATGTAGTAATAAGAGAGTAAATTCCCCAAGTATCGAACTCGCAGACTGCGTAGGAATTATATGTTTCAGAACAGTGCAATTGAATAAAAAGTCATCGGGTTGTTTGGTTTTTATGTTTTAATTTAAATAACAACTTATGCAAAGTGAAAGAGTTAAAATAGTATGACTAATGAAGATATGCGGAGACAAGTTAGGATAGATGTATGAATCGCTCTGTAACGAAGTAATTACCAGTTAACAGATTAACTTAAAAGATTCTCAACTACCAATGCCGAGCATTGATTTTTCCTAATTCCTTAGTGAAAAACTCCTTGAGATTAAAACCATCTTTTCATTCCTGATCACGATAATTTTATACCAAGATTCTATAAGACATAGTGCGGATATTATGATCGCTATTCATCAAACCCTTATTCCTAAGTGATTATCAGTGATAACGTTATGATTAAAAAGCATTGAGACGGTTTGTCAAACCAAATCCCAATCGTGAATCAACAAAATACTTTCCAATATAATGAAGCAATAAGAACTTTTAATCATAAACTGAATTTCATATAGATAATCTGAAAACAAACGGTAAAGGTAATTCGTTATATCACATGATCCAGGGACATCATCCTAACAAGTAAATAGTTTAGCTACTCATGGCAATTGTCAAGATAACAAAAATTAAGGATGAAGACATTACAATAAGATGAATAGGAATTGATCTTCAATCGCGGATGCTCTTGAAGATTTGTTCGCTTCAAACCCTAGTGCTCTCAATCCTTCTTTTCACGTTCTCCGACCGTCAAAAAGTGATTTTTTTTCTTTCCAAACGGTGACTAAATAACTCTCAGCAAATAGTCTCTTATGAAAAGTCCATCATGCCCTCCCTTAAGTGAGACATTCCAACGATTTAAAACATAACTTTTTCTGCGCACACGTCTGACACGGCCGTGTCATGGGACACGGGTGGCCGTGTCAGACCTCTGACTTATTGGTTCCAAGTTTTTTTGAAATATTTTCCTTCAACAAGTGTGACACGGCCGTGTCACATGACACGGGTGGCCGTGTCACAACTCTGTCTCGCCAAAAACCACCTTTCCTTGACTCGAATCGTGCCATGTTCCTGCAACACTAAAACACTACCAATACAAGGTGAAATTGGTGGCCGATCACAACCCCAAACTTAGCTCATTACTTGTCCTCAAGTGATGGACGAGAAAACGAGAGGACACCTATGAATTTTTCTTATTCTCCACAACACAACTGATGCTTCCACACTTGATAATTACTTTCGTGTCAAAGTGTTCGATTCCCCTCTCCGAACTTTTCCGTTGTACTTCAATGTTGACTCATTCTTTTACCTGCAAGCTCAATCACACTCTCACAACTTCTCTCTGGGTTAAGTATTTCACTCGCTCATCAAGGCATACATATCTACTCTTTGTTTTGTAAACATTCTAACACACTTCCACAAAATCAATAACACACACTTTTTGAGGACTTACGGGATGTAATGGGGCTTAGGGTAGGTAGGATAAACAAAGAAAGTGGGTATTAGGGTTTATGGTTCGGTATTAACTAATCAGTCCGACATCTTTTTGCACATTACATCGTATTTGGGGTGTTTAGCGATTTTTCTGCTTTCCGGACTCTTAAACTTCTTTACATGATGGCAAGTGTGTACCAAAATCAAATTTTTTTCTTTTCCTTTTTTTTTTTCATTTACACAACATTTTCTTTCATGTGTTCTCTTTTTCTTTTCTTTTTCACACTTGCCTCATTCTTTTGTCACCGAACTCGGTTACCCCAAACTTAACTTTTGCTATCGGATTCGGACTTATAGTTCATACCAAATATAGAGGAAACAAGAGGGGTTATGAAAAAAATAATTTTTTATTTATTTATATATTTTTATTTATTAAAAGAACAACATGGATGATGGGTAAAGATTGGTTAACGAGGGATAATAGACAACAAGGTTGGGAAAGAAAGGCTCAGGGTTAAACAAACAAAAGTGCCTCAGTGTGTGTGATCAATTTGTGTACTATATGAAGAACAAATGCAAAATTAGAGTGATGATGCCATACCTGATGCTCTCTCATAATGAAATGATGTGTTTGGCTTTGTATATCCTCACATGTTAGGTATTGCTTACAGGTTCAACAATGGTCTCCATTTTGTACAACTTCATGTCCGGTTCGGGTTGCTCTAAACTCCTTCACTTGGCACCATCAAGTTGCGTCTAGCATTTTTCTTCAGTTGTGCCAACTTTCACAGATGCCCCGGAAGCCAATTTAAGGTGCGACTTTCCCCTTTTTCACCTTCATTCTCATGATCCTTTTCTCTGGAATTACACTCATCCTGGTGCACAAAATACTCAAAACATACATGCAAATAACAAAAACAGAAATAACATGAAATAACTTAAAATGAAAGAACCTCCCCCACACTTGGATTTAACATTGTCCTCAATGTGTAAGCAAGCATAAGGGAGACTTACAGTGCTCACTGAGGCGGAGGTGGAGGGTTGATAGGGGGCCCACCACTATGAAAACGAATTTGTCAAAAAAATTTGCGTTTCTGTCTGACACGGCCGTGTCACAGGACACGGGTGGCCGTGTCAGAACTCTGCCACTCTTCCAAAAATTGATTTCAAAAGAAAATCCTTCAGGGCCTGTGACACGGCCGTGTCACATGACACGGGTGCCCGTGTCACACCTCTGATTTCCCAAACTTGATTTTTTTTTACGCCACTTCTTCAGGATTTGTGACACGGCCGTGTCACATGACACAGGTGCCTGTGTCAGACCCCTGACTCTTTCACAATTCGAATTCTTTTCTCTAACCGCTTCTCGCCTCGCAAGAGACACACTGTTTGTACCTACAGAATAAAAATGCAAAAACACATAAAACTATTAAAAAGAAATCCCGTGGGTTGCCTCCCACGAAGCGCTTCGTTTAATGTCGCATGGCTCGACGGTCCATTCCCTTCTGTTATGGGGGATACTTCCTCTTCCACACCATGTTGCTTGTCCTTTCCGCAACCCAGAACTCATCTAGATTTAAAGGATGGACCACTTTATGCCTCAAGTCACTTTCAACTTCCATCTCCTCACCTTGATGTTCCTTTTTCTTTCTTTCCTTGATTTCTTTATTGGACTTTGGAGTTTTTATATGAGATGCCGCCACCTGAGAGATTATGCTTGAGACCTTTTTTGGGGTTGGTTCCGATCTTTTGCTTTCGCCTACTATGTGGATCATTCCAACTGAAGATTGATTATCTCCACTTTCACCTTGCTTCTTGGTGTTTAACACTTTCAGAGTTATTTCTTCATCAAAAGATTTCAAAGTCAGAGTACCTTTTTCAATATCGAAATTGCACCGACTAGTGCGCAAGAAAGGTCGACCCAGAATAATAGGGGTTTCTTCATCTTCAGGGATAACCATTATTTCAAAATCAACTGGAAAAACAAATTTGTCAATTTCTACCAATACATATTCTGCCACCCCATATGACCTCTTCATGGTGTGATCTGCAAATTTCAACTTTGTTCCTCTTTCACTCACCTTTTCAATACCGAGCTTTTTGAAGGTAGATAACGGCATTAAGCTCACACTAGCACCCGAATCAATTAGAACCTTCATGAAAGTTCTGTTTTTTATCGTGCACGGTATTGCAACTGATCCAGGATCTTTTTGCTTGAATGGTATTCTCTTCTCTGGTGAGATTGCACAACATTTCTCCTTCTTAACTACCCCTTGTTGGTTTCTTTTTAGATATCACTTCCTTCATGAACTTCCTGTACATTGGCATTTTCTCGAGTGCATCAAAGAATGGAATATTGCTCTCTAACTTTTTGAAGTATGTGGCAAACTTCTCAAAGTCTTGCTCTTTTTGGTCCTTCTTTGCTATTCGAGAAGGATACGGCAACTTAATCAATGGTGTCAGCTCTTTTTCTCTTTTCTCTTCAGTTGGCTTCACAGGTTGTATCACCTCCTCTGGCACTTTCTTATTTTCATGCACTTCAAGATCTACTTCGATGATATCATACTCGGTTTCATTTTTTTCTTCTGGTTTTGATCTCCTCAGACTTCTTGTTGAGATGACATTCACATTCTGATGCTCCCTTGGGTTTGTAACAGTTCCACTAGGTAAGGCACCTTGTGGTTGAGCATTGGCGAGTTGTTGTGCTATCTGACTCATCTGAACCTCAAGATTTTTGATGGATGCACCCGTGTTTCGAAAATTACTCCTTGTTTCTTCTTGAAATTGAGAGCTCTGAGCTGCCATTTTTTCGATGGCAATCTCCCAATCTGCTTTTCTGGGGGCCTGTTGCTGAGGTTGTTGATAATGTTGTTGAGGAGTTCTGTACTGTTGCTGCGACTGCTGACCTTGATATGGAATAACCTCTTGTTTAGGAGCATTCCCTGGTTGATCCTTCCATGAAAAATTTGGATGATTTTTCCACCCCGGATTGTAGGTATTTGAGTAGGGGTTGTTTTGCTTCAAGAAATTTATTTCCTCCACTTGCTGAGCTGTAGCAACACACTGAACAGTAAAATGAGGTCCTCCACATATTTCACACCCCACCGGTTGACTTGCTTGAGCCGGTTGAACTTGTGCTACTGTTTGTTTTTCAAGACCCAACTGTTTCAATCTCCGCTCAACTTCCGCAGCTACCTGATCTTCTATTTTCACAACTTGCGTTGACAATTTCATATCCACTAATCCTTCAGGTTGGCTAACACTATGGTCATATAACTCCAAGTGTTCATTGGCCGCAATAGCTTCTATGATTTTTTTAACACCAGTGGCTGTTGAAAAGTTGGATGAGCCACCTGCAGCTGTGTCAATCAATTGCTTAGTCTTCATTTTAAGACCATTCAGAAAATTTTGCATTTGTTCCGTGACATCCATGTTGTGAGTTGGGCATGCCACCAACAACCTCTTGAATCTCTTATAAGCATCTCCAAGTGATTCTCCTTCCTTCTGTTTAAAATTTACAATATCATACCTCTTACGGATATAAATAGCAGCGGGAAAATACTCATTCAGAAAGGTTGACTCCATTTGTTGCCATGTGGTAATACTCCCAGCAGGTAATGAGTAGAACCACTCTTCAGCGTCATCCGCTAACGTGAATGGAAACATAACCAACTTCTTGGCTTCTTCAGAGTGTTCTTCTATCTTCAGAGATGTTGTCATAGTAAGAAACCTTTGTAAATGCTTATTAGCATCTTCATTTATTCTTCCTGAAAATGGTTTCTTCTCCAGCTGTCGAATCATTGCTGGGTGTAGCTGAAAGTGAGCAACATCGACCGGTTGATTTACAATTGCCATCCGGCCAGCTGGTGCATTTGATCCACCATAATCACCTAATAGCCTTTCTACGGGAGCTGCCATCGTTTCACCCTCCGATCTGAATGCTCAGAATGAATAGAGAGACTTTCCTCGTTATCAGATTCCGAAGCTGTCAGAATGTCTTCTAATGCTTCCAGTCGTTCTTGCTTCGCTTTTCGAAGCCTAGCTAGCAATGATCGTTCTGGCTCTGCGTCAAAAATAAATTCTGCTGAGGCCTTACCTCGCATACAAAGATTAGACGATTATAAGTAATAAGCAAATCAAATACCAGACAAATAAAAATAAAAATTTTAGTTGCAGAGCAACAAAAATTCAATTGAACTATTTTTCAACTTATAATTTGGCAGTCCCCGGCAACGGCACCAAAAACTTGACCGGTAAAATAGCAAGTGTACTATTTTTACCGATGTAGTAATAAGAGAGTAAATTCCCCAAGTATCGAACTCGCGGACTGCGTAGGAATTATATGTTTCAGAACAGTGCAATTGAATAAAAAGTCATCGGGTTGTTTGGTTTTTATGTTTTAATTTAAATAACAACTTATGCAAAGCGAAAGAGTTAAAATAGTATGACTAATGAATATATGCGGAGACAAGTTAGGATAGATGTATGAATCGCTCTGTAACGAAGTAATTACCAGTTAACAGATTAACTTAAAAGATTCTCAACTACCAATGCCGAACATTGATTTTTCCTAATTCCTTAGTGAAAAACTCCTTGAGATTAAAACCATCTTTTCATTCCTGATCACGATAATTTTATACCAAGATTCTATAAGACATAGTGCGGATATTATGATCGCTATTCATCAAACCCTTATTCCTAAGTGATTATCAGTGATAACGTTATGATTAAAAAGCATTGAGACGGTTTGTCAAACCAAATCCCAATCATGAATCAACAAAATACTTTCCAATATAATGAAGCAATAAGAACTTTTAATCATAAACTGAATTTCATAAAGATAATCTGAAAACAAACGGTAAAGGTAATTCGTTACATCACATGATCCAGGGACATCATCCTAATAAGTAAATAGTTTAGCCACTCATGGCAATTGTCAAGATAACAGAAATTAAGGATGAAGACATTACAATAAGATGAATAGGAATTGATCTTCAATCGCGGATGCTCTTGAAGATTTGTTCGCTTCAAACCCTAGTGCTCTCAATCCTTCTTTTCACGTTCTCCGACCGTCAAAAAGTGATTTTTTTCTTTCCAAACGGTGACTAAATAACTCTCAGCAAATAGTCTCTTCTAAAAAGTCCATCATGCCCTCCCTTAGGTGAGACATTCCAACGATTTTAAAACATAACTTTTTCTGCGCACACGTCTGACACGGCCGTGTCATGGGACACGGGTGGCCGTGTCAGACCTCTGACTTATTGGTTCCAAGTTTTTTTGAAATATTTTCCTTCAGCAAGTGTGACACGGTGATCGGAAAAATAACAAGTGTACTATTTTTACGAAGTAGTAATAAAAGGTTAAAAACCAAGTATCGATCTCGAGGACTGCGTTGGAATATAAGTTTTATAATTATTCAATTAAATAAAAAGTCAACTGGTGTTTTTGATTGAGTTATAATTTCTAAATAAAAATAGCAGAAAGTAAATTTAAGCCTTTTTCACTAATATGAGTAAATGCCAAGGCAAGGTGTGTAATTTGCTCTGTAATATCCCTGAATTCTTATTTGAGATCTTTTCAACAAGTTCATGATATTCAATTACTAAATCTTTAGAGTGTTTGCCCCTAAATCCTTATTGGGCAAACCTTTGGTTTTTCATCTATAAACCTAAGTCCTTAGAGAAAACAGATAAAACCAAGCTTGTTTTCTATCAAGAGTTCTTAGTGACCATAGGGTATCCCTAGTCCTAGGTGATATCTACTATGGTTCAATTTAATACAAACCTTAACAATTGCGAGCCGGCAAATTGTTAATCATAGAACAATCTTTATTGGTCCGATAAAGAAGGCATTAAAAATAGTATACAATCGAATTGAATAACATAAACATGAAGTCGATCAAATCAGAATATCAAAGTTATTACAAACCAAATCAGGGACACCCCCCTAGCATTGGGGGGTTTAACTACTCATATTGTTCAAAAGAAATTCAAAACTATCAAAGTTAAACATTACAGATAATTGGGGAATTTGTGATCTTCAATTGCTCTTGCTCATGAATGATCTCTCTTCTCCAATAATCTCATACGTTGCTCTGCTTCAGATTCAATTCCTTTGGTTGTGTAAAAGATACCCCTTCTCTTCTCAATCCTCCACTATATATTGCAAACCCTTCTTTTTAAGTCGGAAAGTACCAAAACGCCCTTCTGGATCACTTTTTTGAGTGAAAATCATAAAAACATGAAAATCTGCGTAACAAGCCAACACGGGTCGTGTTATGCAACACGGGTGCCCGTGTTGGTCCTCTGGATCTCTTAAAAAACAAACTTGTGCTCAGTAGAAGCAACACGGGTCGTGTTAGGCAACACGGGTGCCCGTGTTGCACCACTGCTTTCCACTTTTCCTTCTTCCTTGCATGCCCGGCAACACGGGTCGTGTTACTCAACACGGGCGCCCGTGTTGCACCACTGACTTTATCTTTTCTTCTTTATCTTGCTCTTTACCTCCGACATTTCTTGCACTGGGTCGCGTGAAGAATCTCCTAGATCTGAAATACCATTAAACAACCAAACCAACGCATAAAAGGGGAAAATAAACTCGAAAACTAACAAACGGATAAAACTTGCAAAAACAAACAAAGTTACTTAAACAGCTTAAAAAGACTACACTATGACATTAAGCAGTGCAAAATACCTGGATTATCATCAGGAAAGTGACAAAGACATAGTGAGAATCGTGACCGATCACAACCCCAAACCTATTTCATTGCTTGTCCTCAAGCGATGCTCGAGAAACAAGTAAGGTCCCCCCCAAATTATTCACAGATATCTTACCACAGTACTGCTGAGATTTTTCGCACTTCCCTTTTCTTGAACTTTCAATGATTTCCTTCTTCCCCGAATATAGTGACTCCGTTATACTTCCACATTGCGGTGTCTCTTTACCTGTAAGCTTATTCACACTCTCACCAAAACTCTCAGGTTAAAGTGTTTGCACTCAATGATCAAGGCATGCACAGTCAACTCATAGATTTGTATAACATTTATCTTCATCTCATGCGCACACGACACACTTTTTTGAGGTCTTTTAAGGTTGTAACGGGGCTAAGGGACAAGGTGGGATGAACAAACAAACGGGAGAACTAGAGGCTTTTGGCTTAGAATCAGAGTTATTATCTCGCTCACTGTGTTAGTACGAAGTTCACAATCACAAATGTCGGACACCGTTTCTTAAGATCTTTGACTAACTACTCATATCTTTCTTTGAATATCTCTTTTCTTGCGCATCTTTATTCTCAGATCAATTTCTTCTATAGGTAAGCGCTCCCTTTTTGTATTTTTCATTTCTTTTTTTTTCTCTCTTTTTTTTTCTTTTTTTTTGATTCTTTTGCACTTATCTATTCTTCTGATTTCGGTGTACCAACCCCAAACTTAAATTGTTTCACAGCTTGCAACAACAACAACTCTTATCTAAGCAGGGTAAGGAAGTGTTTGGGTTATGGGTTAATTCATGCATGTATTAAACAAACAAAAGGCTATATGGCTCAAACGGGGTTAACAAGGGATAACGTGAAAAGGTTGGCTTGAAAGGCTCAGGTGTAAAACAAACAAGTGCCTCAGTGTGTAAACATGTGCATTAGAATTTTCAACAAAAACTTACACAAATCAAGAGTGACGATGGCATACCTGACAACTCTCATGATGATTTTGTATTTGGCTTTTTATGATCCTCACCATGTTTGGTCAAGCTTACAGGGTCCGAAAACACTTCTTGCTTGGTACACTTTATCACCTCTCCGAGTCTGCAAGTCTATCATTGGGTCCAATTCTTGAAAGCGCGTCCGATCATTGAAATCAACAGTACCAACCTTTTGGGGGTTCCTTTCACCACTGCGAGGTGCGATTTTGTTCACTATCTCAAATTCTCACCACTTTTCCTGCTAACAATTTCAGCATCCTGCACTGACATGTCATAGCTAACACACAAACTATCATAAAATACTGACAAATTCAAAAGAGATACGATATCAAAATGAAAATGAAAAGAAAATACTGAAAGTGATAAAAGAACTCCCCCCACACCTGAACGAAACATTGTCCGCAATGTTTTTGCACAAGCATGAGAGGTACATACCAGACCTACTGAGGAGGGGGTGGAAATTGCAACATCAGACGTTGCATCATCTCGTGCATATCAGTGATCATTATTCCTTGACGGGTCTGCTCTTCTCCCTGCCGGGTTTGCTCAGTTCGCAGATGCCCAATTTCAGATTGGACCCATTCCCATTGATTCAGAGCCATAGAAGAGGATCCTGAACCATAGGTATTAAAATGAGAGGGCTCCTGTGGGAACTGATGCTGAGTCGGGTCTTCACCGTCTCCTTGATTACCTGCATCAAAATCAACATCTTGGTCGTCTCCTTCCGGAGCGACATTAGTGTAGAGCCAGTTAGCACGATTAGACGTGCTGGCTTTTGCCGGGTCAGGTAATTCAAACAAGAATCGACTTCTGCTTGTCAACCAATAGCCACCATTAGAAATAGTAATCATGGATTGATGAATAAGAGACTCCATATCAATCTTAGTTTTACCTGCAATAGGAGTGTCAGTGTCCAATAATTCTTTGTAACCAAAATGAACCGCAATTTGGGTGATAAGACCACCCACAGAAATTCCACCCGACGAGGCACGACCCACCTTGCCTAGAAAATCAGCCACGAACGCGGCGGCATTAAGCACATCATGATGAAGCATTGCATAGAGGAAAAAGAGTTCCCTCATGGTCGCAACGCCATGACTATCACCCCGGCCAAATACAGTGTATGCAAGACCCTTCTGGGCATAGCGAATACATGGATTCTGAATCCATGAGGACTTAGCATTCGCGGCGACATACGCCTCCAATCCTGTGATATCGCCCCAAAATTGTTGTCCCGGGAATTCATCCGGAACAGCCCCCGGTCCATAGATGGGCAATTTGAGGATACCCCCTAACTCCTCTACGGTTAACTCATGAGCTTGGTTAAACATGCGGAACTTAAGAGTACCAAAGAAGTACTTAATAGACCCGTTCCACTTTCTTTCTAAATGAAACTCTATTGTGCTTAGAAACTCAAGAGTGAGGCATTCATAGGATGGTGCCTCCATATACATAAATTCCAGCATACCCACAGAATGAAATAGCCTATCAATTTCGATTTTAATGCCTAGGGTATTCATAGTGTTTTCACAGATATACCTTGTGGGGATGAGCTTCCGTTTGACATGGTTCAAATATCTTTGGTGATGCTTGGGGTCCTCAAAGAGAATGTCATGCGGGTTGGATTGGCGGACCGGCCTTTTGAGAGTGCCTGCAGACTCAGCGACTTGCTTACCCGTGTTGGTTCTTTTCTTTGGTGGCATGATGAGTACCTACAAGAAAGAGAACAAACAAAATACAAAACGAAAAATTTATGAATTAGAAGAAAAAGTTACCGTAGGGTTCAAGAGGGTGAGGACTGGAATAACTTTTGTGAAGGTTGATGTGGGTTTGGAGTAGTGTAGAAGGGGAAGTTGAGAGCTTTAAGATTTGTTTTAATGGAGGTTTAGGTTTTTGTGAGAGAGAGAGAGAGAGAGGTTGAAGAAGAGTGTTTATGAAAGAAGGAGGAAATAAAATAATAAGAAAAAGGAGGATATTCGATTCTGATTGGATGGAAAAGAGGTGGGATGGGTGGGGTCCATGGGCCCATATAAAAATTTTTGAAAAAATTTTCCTGCACAGGCAACACGGCCCGTGTTGCGCAACACGGCCACCCGTGTTGCGCAACACAGCCACCCGTGTTGCCTTACTGATTTATTTTTCTGAAAACAGCTTGCTCCCAGTGGACGCAACACGGCCCGTGTTATGCAACACGGCCCGTGTTATGCAACACGGCCACCCGTGTTGCTCCACTGTTTTCACCCTTTCTCTCTTCTTTTTTCCATATTTCGTCTGGGGCAACACGGCCCGTGTTACCCAACACGGCCACCCGTGTTGCACCCCTGGTTCCACTTCACAAAAATTTTCTTCTTCATTTTTTCCTTGTTTTTCCTCGCCTTGTGACCACCACTGGGATTAGCTTTTCCTGAAACATTAAAAAAAACACACATAAAAGAAAACAACGAGAATACATTAGAAAAATCCGTGGGTTGCCTCCCACGAAGCGCTTCGTTTAACGTCGCTTGGCTCGACGATCGTTCATCTTATCCTGTAAGACGAACACTGTGAATCAGGCCACTTTCTTGTCCTTGATAATACGGTTTCACCCGCTGTCCATTCACTTTAAATGTATCCCCGTTGGTTTGATTTTTTAATTCTATTGCTCCATGAGGGAATACTTTGTGAATTAGGAATGGTCCTGACCATCGTGACTTTAACTTTCTAGGGAAAAGTTTGAACCTGGAATTAAACAGCAATACCAATTGACCTTCCCGCAAATCCTTTTTCTGAATCCTCTGATCATGCCATCTTTTTGTTTGTTCCTTGTAGATTTTGGCATTCTCGTATGCTTGATTGCGGAACTCTTCCAGTTCGTGAAGTTGAGTTGTACGAGCTTCACCGGCTTTCAGAAAATCACAGTTTAGGAATTTGGTAGCCCAAAACGCTTTGTGTTCGAGTTCGAGCGGTAGGTGGCATGCCTTCCCATACACCAATTGATACGGAGACATACCTATCGGGGTCTTGTACGCTGTTCTGTATGCCCAGAGAGCGTCATCTAGCTTGGTCGACCAGTCTTTGCGAGAGGCACTAACAGTTTTTTCCAGAATTTGTTTTATTTGCCTGTTAGAAACCTCGACTTTCCCACTTGTTTGAGGATGATATGGGGTGGCGATCTTGTGTTTCACATTGTATTTTTTTAGCAAATTCTCCATTAGTTTATTTAATAAGTGAGTACCTTCATCACTGATTAGCGCTCTGGGTACTCCAAACCTAGAGAAGATGTTATGCTTGAGAAAAGTCACAACCACTTTCGCATCATTGGTGGGTAAGGCTACAGCTTACACCCACTTTGATACGTAGTCAACTGCCACCAAGATATAATTCTTCCCGAAGGATGGTGGGAACGGTCCCATAAAATCAATCCCCCATAAGTCAAACAGTTCCACTTCCAACATAGCATTCTGAGGCATCTGATTTCGCTTTGAGATTTACCTGTTCTTTGACATCTGTCACATTCTCGAACCACATGGTGAGAATCCTTGAATAAGGTCGGCCAGTATAACCCAGATTGTAAGACTTTCGCTGCAGGTCTATCTCCACTAAAGTGTCCCCCATAGTCTGAGTCATGGCATGCTTTTAGTACATCCCTTTGTTCCTCTTCTGGTATGCATCTTCTGACCAAACCATCTATCCCTTTCTTGTATAGGAAAGGGTCATCCCATAAATAGAACCTGCAATCATGTAGAAACTTTTTCCTGCGGTTAGAATCAAAATCTTCGGGGATTACCCCACCTACCAGATAATTTGCATAATCGGCAAACCAAGGTGCACCAATAACAGCAAGGATATGCTCATCTACGAATTCATCCTGTATTGGGCGTTTGTCCTCTGTTTCCTCGATAGGTGATATTCGGGAAAGGTGGTCTGCAACTGTGTTTTCGCATCCTTTTTTATCACGAATCTCCACATCAAACTCCTGAAGGAGTAAGATCCATCTCAGAAGCCTTGGCTTAGAATCCTGTTTGGCAAAAAGATACTTCAAAGCAGCATGGTCAATGTAAACAATAACTTTGGAACCCAACAGATATTGCCTGAATTTATCAAAGGCATAAACAACAACAAGCAACTCTTTTTCAGTTGTTGCGTAATTTATCTGTGCAGGGTTTAAAACATGACTAGCATAGTAAATAACATGTAACAATTTGTCCCTACGCTGTCCTAGAACCGCCCCTACTGCAATGTCACTTGCATCACACATGATCTCGAAAGGGAGAGACCAATCTGGGGCCACAACAATTGGTGCCGAAACTAGTTTTTTCTTAATTGTTTCAAATGCTACGGCACACTCATTATCAAAATTAAAAACCCTGTCCTTAACCAACAGAGTAGTTAAGGGTTTAGCTATTTTAGAAAAATCTCTTATGAACCGGCGGTAGAAACCCGCATGCCCTAAGAAACTTCGAATACCTTTCTCATTCATTGGTGGTGGTAGCTTAGATATGACTTCTATTTTTGCTTGTTCAACTTCTATTCCTTTGTGGGAAATTTTGTGACCCAACACTATACCTTCACGCACCATGAAGTGACACTTCTCCCAGTTGAGGATCAAGTTGGTCTGTTGACATCTTTCTAACACAAGAGCAAAATTAGTTAAACAGTTATCAAAAGACTTACCAAAAACTGAGAAGTCGTCCATGAATACTTCCATATGCTTTTCAAGCATGTCATCAAAGATGGCTTGCATGCATCTTTGAAAAGTAGCTGGGGCATTACATAACCCGAATGGCATCCTTCTATAGGCAAAAATACCAAACGGGCAAGTGAAAGCCGTCTTTTCTTGATCTTCTGGTGCGACCGCTATTTGATTATACCCCGAATACCCATCGAGGAAGCAATAGTAATCATGACCCGCTAACCTTTCTAGCATTTGGTCTATGAAAGGTAACGGGAAGTGGTCCTTTCTTGTCGCCAGGTTTAGCCTTCTGTAATCGATGCAAACTCTCCATCCTGTTACTGTCCTTGTAGGGATTAACTCATTTTTCTCATTTTTTATTACTGTAGTTCCTCCCTTTTTCGGCACTACATGTATAGGACTCACCCAAGCACTATCAGATATAGGGTAGATCATCCCCGCATCTAATAATTTCACCACTTCTTTTCTGACTACTTCCTTCATTGCTGGATTCAACCTCCGTTGAGGTTGGACTACCGGTTTGTGATCATCCTCCATGAGAATTTTGTGCATGCAAACCGTAGGACTAATACCTTTCAAATCGTCAATCGACCATCCCATGGCCCTTTTGTGCTTTTTCAGAACTTCAACAAGTTTGTTCTCTTGGATAACTTCAAGGTGTGAACTTATGATAGCCGGACATTTGTTTTCTATGTCTAGGAAAACATATTTGAGGTTCTCCGGTAGTTGTTTCAATTCAGCCCCCTTCTTTGGTTCATCTTTCTTTTCCTCTACTAATGGTTGCCTTAAATCCTCCCACCGATTTTGTCGAGAACTTTTAAAGAAAGGTTTTGCCTCCATCATATTCAACACTTCTATCTCTTCTTCGTCAACCTCTTCAGTTTCGTTGAAAATTGATAAACTCAACACTCTTTCTAAAGGTAATTGTTGTGACTTCAAAGCATTCTCATTGTGAACAATTTGATCAATCACCTCAATATGTTGACTAGTAGCAACATCATCCTTGTATTTCATGGTGTTTCGCACATCAATTTGTAACTCTTCATCATACACCTTCAAGGTCATCGTGCCCTCTTCTATGTCTATCAAACATCTCCCGGTCTCTAAGAATGGTCTCCCCAAAATGATCGGAATTTATTCATCTTCTGGCATCTCTAAAATTACAAAATCCACTGGAAACACAAACTTGTCTATTTTTACAAGCACATCTTCTACTATCCCGTACGGTCTTTTTACGGAATGATCGGCAAATTGGAGTGTCATTCTTGTATCTTGAACTTTACCAATTCCCAATCTCTTGTAGATGGACAGCGGCATAAGGCTAACACTTGCTCCTAAGTCAATAAGAGCCTTTTTAAATGATCTATCCCCAATCGTACAAGGAATAGTTACAGAGCCTCGGTCTTTCTTCTTCACCAGAATCTTCATACCCTGCAAAATAGCACTACAAGTTTCAGTTAGAATAATTGGATCACAATCTGTTGTCCTTTTCTTGGAGATGATATCTTTCATGAACTTGGCATATGTAGGCATTTGTTCTAACGCCTCCAGGAATGGTATGTTCAACTCAAGTTTCTTAAACATTTCCAAGAATTTTTGAAAGTTTTTCTCGTGCTGCCCTTTCTTCTTATTTCTTGTTGGAAAGGGTAATTTGATTTCCGGTTTTTGTTCACTAGTCTTCCCTTTAGTTGTTGGTTCCAACACACCTAAGTCTTCCACTTGTGCTTCATTCTCTTTTATTTCTACATCTACTTCAAGCAATGGCTCTCCTTCTTTAGCAATCTCCTCAACAACTTCTTTCGCTTTACCACTTCTAGTTACTATAGCGCTCACATTATTATGGTCTTTGGGGTTTGTAACTGTGGCACTAGGCAGAGCACCAGGTTGCTGAGGGCTTGCCAATTGTTGTGTTATTTGACTCATTTGAATTTCAAGATTTTTAATTGATGCTCCTGTATTCCGAAAATTACTTCTTGTTTCTTCTTGAAATTGGGAGCTTTGAGCAGCCATTTTTTCAATGGCGATCTCCCAATCTGCTTTTCTTTGCCCTTGTTGCTGGAATTGTTGTTGAGGTTGCTGATACGGCTGTTGATATGGTTGTTGTTGTGGTGGCCTATATTGCTGCTATTGTTGTGGAAGACCTTGATAAGGAGCAGCCCCTTGTTTTGGAACGTTCCCTTGTTGATCTTTCCAGGAGAAATTCGGATGATTCTTCCATCCTGGATTGTAAGTATTAGAGTAAGGGTTGTTCTGTTTCAAAAAGTTGATTTTTTCCACCTCCTGGGCTGTTACCACACAATGCACGGCAAAGTGAGGTCCTCCACATATTTCACAATTCACTGCTTGAATCGGTTGAACCGGCTGAACTTGAGCCACCGTTTGTTTTTCAAGAGCCAATTGTTTCATTCTACGCTCAACTTCAGCTACAATTTGCTCTTCCATCTTAACAACTTGATTCGTCAACTTCAAATCAACTAACCCTTCTGGTTGATTTACACTGCGGTCATACAGCTCTAAGTGTTCGTTTGCTGCAATAGCATCAATGATCTTCTTTATCTCAGTGGCTGTTTTAAAATTCGTTGAACCACCAGCAGCTGTGTCAATTAGTTGTTTAGTCTTAAGCTTAAGACCATTCACAAAATTCTGCATTTGCTCGGTTGCATCCATGTTATGAGTAGGACATGCAACCAACAACCGCTTGAATCTTTTATATGCATCTCCAAGTGATTCTCCTTCCTTCTGTTTGAAATTAACTATATCATATCTCTTGCGGATATACACAGAAGCTGAAAAATATTCATTCAGAAATGTTGTCTCCATTTGTTGCCAAGTTGTGATACTTCCAGCAGGTAAAGAGTAAAACCACTCTTCAGCATCGTCTGACAATGTAAATGGAAACATCACCAATTTCTTGGCCTCTTCAGAATGCCCCTCTATCCTTAATGACGTTGTCATAGTAAGAAACCTTAGTAAGTGCTTATTTGCATCTTCATTGATCCTTCCAGAGAATGGTTTCTTTTCAAGTTGTCTGATTGTTGCCGGGTGTAGCTGAAAATGGGCAACATTGACCGGTTGGTTAACAATTGTCATCCGGCCAAGAGGTGCATTTGCTCTTCCATAACCACCTAAAAGCCTTTCCACAGGAGGTGGGTCTTCGGCCATAGTTTCAGGTTCAGAATCTGAATGCTCAGAATGTATTGAATGAGTCTTCTCTGTTTCGGGATCTGAAACTATCAGCGGTTCTTCTTTTGCTTCCAGTTCTCTTTGTTTAGCTTCTCGGCGTCTTGCTCGAAATAATCTTTCTGGTTCTGCGTCAAAAAGAAGTTCAGCTGAGGCCTTACCTCGCATACAAAGATTAGATGAATATTAGTATGAGCAATTCAAATAACAGAAAATAAAATTTTGGTTGCAGAGCAACAAAAATTCAATTGAATTATTATTTAACTTATATTTGGCAGTCCCCGGCAACGGCGCCAAAAACTTGATCGGAAAAATACTAAGTGTACTATTTTTACGAAGTAGTAATAAAAGGTTAAAAACCAAGTATCGATCTCGAGGACTGCGTTGGAATATAAGTTTTATAATTATTCAATTAAATAAAAAGTCAACTGGTGTTTTTGATTGAGTTATAATTTCTAAATAAAAATAGCAGAAAGTAAATTTAAGCCTTTTTCACTAATATGAGTAAATGCCAAGGCAAGGTGTGTAATTTGCTCTGTAATATCCCTGAATTCTTATTTGAGATCTTTTCAACAAGTTCATGATATTCAATTACTAAATCTTTAGAGTGTTTGCCCCTAAATCCTTATTGGGCAAACCTTTGGTTTTTCATCTATAAACCTAAGTCCTTAGAGAAAACAGATAAAACCAAGCTTGTTTTCTATCAAGAGTTCTTAGTGACCATAGGGTATCCCTAGTCCTAGGTGATATCTACTATGGTTCAATTTAATACAAACCTTAACAATTGCGAGCCGGCAAATTGTTAATCATAGAATAATCTTTATTGGTCCGATAAAGAAGGCATTAAAAATAGTATACAATCGAATTGAATAACATAAACATGAAGTCGATCAAATCAGAATATCAAAGTTATTACAAACCAAATCAGGGACACCCCCTAGCATTGGGGGGTTTAGCTACTCATATTGTTCAAAAGAAATTCAAAACTATCAAAGTTAAACATTACAGATAATTGGGGAATTTGTGATCTTCAATTGCTCTTGCTCATGAATGATCTCTCTTCTCCAATAATCTCATACGTTGCTCTGCTTCAGATTCAATTCCTTTGGTTGTGTAAAAGATACCCCTTCTCTTCTCAATCCTCCACTATATATTGCAAACCCTTCTTTTTAAGTCGGAAAGTACCAAAACGCCCTTCTGGATCACTTTTTTGAGTGAAAATCATAAAAACATGAAAATCTGCGTAACAAGCCAACACGGGTCGTGTTATGCAACACGGGTGCCCGTGTTGGTCCTCTGGATCTCTTAAAAAACAAACTTGTGCTCAGTAGAAGCAACACGGGTCGTGTTAGGCAACACGGGTGCCCGTGTTGCACCACTGCTTTCCACTTTTCCTTCTTCCTTGCATGCCCGGCAACACGGGTCGTGTTACTCAACACGGGCGCCCGTGTTGCACCACTGACTTTATCTTTTCTTCTTTATCTTGCTCTTTACCTCCGACATTTCTTGCACTGGGTCGCGTGAAGAATCTCCTAGATCTGAAATACCATTAAACAACCAAACCAACGCATAAAAGGGGAAAATAAACTCGAAAACTAACAAACGGATAAAACTTGCAAAAACAAACAAAGTTACTTAAACAGCTTAAAAAGACTACACTATGACATTAAGCAGTGTAAAATACTTGGATTATCATCAGGAAAGTGACAAAGACATAGTGAGAATCGTGACCGATCACACGGTCGTGTCACATGACACGGGTGGCCGTGTCACAACTCTGCCTCGCCAAAAACCACCTTTCCTTGACTCGAATCGTGCCTTGTTCCTGCAACACTAAAACACTACCAATACAAGATCAAAAGCAAGTGAAAAACCAACAAAAACTAGAAACGATAACACATCAAACTCAAATATGAAAATAAGCAAAACTAAAAAGAACAAGACCAAAATGACTTAAATTGCCACCGGATGAAGTTTTTTTCCATTGATCAGAACATAGAAACGAGGTGAAATTGGTGGCCGATCATAGTGTAACACCCCATTTTCTACCCGGTAATTATAATAAAATCAGAGTGCGGAAAATTTTAAACATCAAACACGAGGCATTACATTTTCAACTTAAAACCACAAACAACCTGTATTTCATTTATCTTTGATACATAGCATTCGACATCTACAACTTTAAGATAATAATTCATACACATATTTATTCAACTAGATCAAACTTCAACTTATAATTATTCATCAACTTTTATTCAACTAAAAACAACTTAAAACAACAGTAATTACTTCTTATTATTCAACTTGGATTTTCAACAGCTATAATAATAAGACAACAACAAAACAACAAATACAATCATGATCCCACCCCGAGTGCTACGTATCAAAGCAAGACACCAACTCGACTAACAGAAACTAAAGACTTCATAAAATCACTTCAAACTTCCACTACTATCTTGAGTACCTGTCTGTTTCCCATGGTAGGGGAAACATCAGCAGAAGGGGTGAGATATCGAATCAATATAAACAGGTGTATGATAAACAATATATTAGATTAGATCATACAAATTTCACCACTTCACGACAGCAACTATACAACAACCAACAACCACTTAGTAATAACAATAAGCCACCTATTAAATCAACGTAACAACTTAATCATCACAACTTAATAACAACAGCAACCTATAACAACAACAGTACAACGAATAATAACAACAACTTTAACACACGACTCAATATGCAACTCAACTATGCAAATGCATGTGGAACCATTTGGAGCAGAACTCCCAACTTAAACAGATGCCAGGTTATCGAGGCATTTCGACAACTTGAACAGAGTGCCATCAAGGCCAACTTAATCAATGCCATCAAGGCCAACTTAATCAATAAAATGTTATGTGACAATATGAACGACATCTAATCAACAATATCACAACAAAATCAAAACAACAACAACAACAGAAACAACAACTTAAACATGCATCAATTGCATCAACTTAATCCAACATTGGTCATTCGACCTACAACTCAAGCATGTCCATAAATTGGACAATTCAACAGCACCTGCAAAATCAACTTATTCGACATAATTATAATAAAAGAAATCAACCAAAAATAACTACAACCATTTACTAGTTATTGCTACAAAATTTCAACTAATTTCGGTTAACAATTATACCAGTTAAAATTACTAATATTACTATTCGGTGCTGATTTCATCAACCTCTAGTATTACTACTAATTTAATCCTCTACTAAAATACATAACTTCCAGTTTTGCTGCTAATTTCATCTGGTCTTGAAATTTACTAAATTCCTGCGATCTGCAGCTTCTGCTACCAATTACTCTGCTAGCAAAACAACC
This sequence comes from Vicia villosa, assembly GCF_029867415.1. Classification (NCBI taxonomy): domain Eukaryota; kingdom Viridiplantae; phylum Streptophyta; class Magnoliopsida; order Fabales; family Fabaceae; genus Vicia; species Vicia villosa. The sequence continues at coordinate 1,099,025 of NW_026705104.1, read as the reverse complement.
ACTCTACTGAATGCCAACCCTGCTAAATAATAGCTTTGCTAGTTCACTATCATTAACTCTGTATCTAACTAATTTGTATTATCTCTGCAACAACTGTATCTGGTTACTACTGAGCTAATCTGTTCCATTATATATTTATATATAATATGCTACTCCTTTTTAATATGCCCATTTGTTACAGTAAGCAACCACTACAATTCATACAAAACAAAACAAAAAAAAATTAAAATAACAAAAAGGAGAAAAAGGTTGGGACGCCCAACCCCACACATTGGGGACGTTCGCCTTCCCATCTCTTCTTCATGGGACGCCCGCCATGCCTTTTCCTGGTGGGCCCACTTAACCTTCATACGATGGGGCACTCGCCCCTTACCCAGGGTGGCCCCCATCCCCAATTATTCTCCCGTCTCCCTCTTTGACTTTGTGCTCCGCTTTTTACTGTAACCTTCCTTTATTCTCGATCTCCAGTTTCCTTCTTAATCCAACCAATACAACATATATTTTACAAAAACTTAACAATTACACTAACACAAAACAATCTTCAACAATCAATTAACCTCAACAATTCGGTATCAATTCACGACAATCAAACACAACCAAAAACAGCAATTAATGCATGGAGAATTCATACGACCTACCCCACATACAATTTATCATAAATCCAGTTATACAGATTGAACCCCACCCTTACCTTGTATATAGAGGTCGCCTCTAATATCTGATCGAGTTCAAGCCTTTGCCTTTTCCCCGAAATCAACAACCAATTCTTCCTCTGCCAAAACCTCGTTCCTCTTTGTCGGCAACTTTGTTTCATGATCTATTCTCCCAAAAGCCAAAGCCTTATTTTCACAGAAACCTAATTCCATATATTCTCCTTTTAATCCAATAAATCAAATAATAATAATATAGTTAATATTATTTCTTAATGGGCCTACTAATCGTACACTTCCACATTGCTATATATACCACACCATAACTAAACCAAATTAATTAATAATATTATTACTAATATTATTTCTTCAACAAAATCCACTTTATTAATTCTCCGATTAACCGACTAAATAATCCAATTCCTCTTCTTATAATATCACTAATAAATTCAACTTCGATCGAATTTCCATATTACATCCTTGAATAATTTATTTAAATAATTAAATAAATTTTCGGGTGTTACAAGTAGAATTGATAGATTTTTGATTTCTAGGAAGTTGATCGAATAGTGGAGAGTGGTCAATCAAAGGATGGGAAGTAGAGAAATCTCGGACCACTCTCTCATTTGGGTCAATTCCGGGAAGAACGATTGGGGTCCTAAGCCTTTTAGGTTCAGTAACTCTTGGTATAAACATGAAGGCTTCAATAACTTTATTAAAGAAGAATGGATAAAGTTGAAGGTGGAAGGTAGACGAGACTTCATTTTGTACGAGAAGCTTAAGAGCTTGAAGAATCATCTTTAAAAGTGGAACCAGGAAGTGTTCGGGTGGATTGATTTGAATGTGAATGAAGAGGTGGAAAATCTAAATGATTTGGATGATCTTTTGATGGAGAACCACGGAGGAGATATGGAGGTTTTAGTCAAGGATGGGAGGAATGTGACTAGTGAGTTGTGGAATTTGTTAAATTTGAAAGAAAGTATGCTAAGGTTGAAATCTAGGCAACTTTGGTTGAAGGACGGAGACAAGATATACTCATTTTTTTCCATTATTCTTTAAAGGAGAGGTATAGAAGAAATGCAATTACTTTATTGGATATGGAAAATGGTAGGGTGGAAGGAGTGGTAGAGATGAAGGAGGTAGTCAAGAATCATTTTGAAAATTTCTTTAGAGAAGTCGACTTAAGAAGACCTAAGCCGGAAGGTCTTGAATTAAAGATGTTGAGTTAGAATGATAGATTATGGATGGAGAGGCCGTTTTTAGAGGAGGAGGTGAAGGAAGCGGTTTGGTCGTGTGATGGTAATAAAAGCGCCGACCCGGACAGTTTTTCTCTCAAATTCTTTCAACAAAATTGGGAGGGTGTTAAGGAGGATGTCGTTAGATTAAATCGGATTTTCATGATAGAGCTAAGCTTACAAAAGCTTGTACTTCGTCCTTTATCACTCTTGTCCCTAAAATTTAAAATCCCCAATCATTGTCCGAATATAGGCCGTTTTTTCTTGTGGGAAGCTTGTACAAGATCCTTGCAAAAGTATTGGCGGCTAGGTTAAGAAGTGTTATTGGTAAGTTGGTGTCATTTAATTAAACGACTTTTGTCCCAAGTAGAAATATTGCGGATGGAGTTCTTGTGGTTAATCAGGTGATGGATTTAGCAAAAAGAGATAAAAGGAGTTGTGTCATTTTGAACGTGGATTGTGAAAAAGCCTATGATTGTGTAAGTTGGAATTTTTTAAGGTTTGTCTTAATGAAAATAGGTTTTGGCGAAAGGTGGATGAGATTGAAGGAAGGGTGTAATTTTACTAGCCATATGTCCGTTATTATCAACGGTAGTACTACGAAGGACTTTAAGGTAGAGAAAGGCCTTCGTCAAGGAGATCCGAATTCAACTTTTTTGTTTGTATTGGTTACGGAGGTTCTAACGGGTCTTATGAGAAAGGCCATTGAGATCGGTGATTTTAGGGGGGTCAAGATTAATGAAGAGGAGGAAGTGAACATGATCCAATTTTTGGATGATACAATTATTATGGCGGAGGGAGATAGTGAGAATCTTTGGAGTATGAAGACTATTCTTAGGGGTTTCGAAATGATGTCGGGGTTGAAGATTAACTTCCATAAAAGTAAGATCTATGGTGTTAACGTGGGTGAGTGGTTTCTTAATGTAGCTTCGACTTTTCTCTCTTGAAAAGTTGATAGTCTCCCCTTCAAATTTCTTGGCGTCAAAGTGGGGGATAGCCCAAGGAAGTTATCAATGTGGAGGGACTTACTTACTCTTTTAAAAAGTAGGTTGGCCGTGTGGAGAGGATAATATCTCACTTTAGCGGGTTGTGTGGTGTTGTAAAACTCGGTTCTTAATGCTATCCCAATTTATACGTTGTCTTTTATATAAAGCGCCTTCAAAAGTTCTAAATGAGATCCGTAGTATTCAAAGCAGATTTCTTTGGAAGGGTTGTGAGCATAAAAGGTCGATCCATTAGGTGTGTTGGGATACCGTTTGCAAACCATGTGAGGAAGGAGCCTTGGAGTAAAAAATGTGGAGATTTTGAATGCGGCATTATTAAACAAGTGGAAATGGAGAATCTTGAAAGAGAAGGAAATTGTTTAGAGTAGCATTCTCAAATTTAGATACAGTAATTCGAAGTTAAAAGTCCTTATTGATGACAAAAGTGTTGTGAATAATAGGGATTTTATTTGGTGGAGGGGCCTTTTGATTTTGGATAATTATGCCAATTTGATGGAGGACCATTTTGCAGGGGCGGTGAATTGTATTATGGGAAATAGTTTGAATATTTCTTTTTGGTAATATTGTTAGACCGACAACCATATAATGATGGAAGCTTTTCTTGAAATTTTGTGATTGCAGTTGATGATTGTGCTCCTGTTGAAGCTGCGGGCAGGATGTTTGTTATGGGCTGGAACTGGTGTCTCCAAAATCTAGTGCACGATAGTAGCACATCCCAGATGATCTCTGGCTGGAATTTACTAAAGCGGTTCAGCAATCCGTGCCGCAGTAGAACAATTCGGATGGTTACGAGTGGAAGCGAGATTCTGATGGGGTTTTTACTGTTAAATCTTACTTTGAATTGTTCAGGGAAAAACTTTCTTGCCCAGCTCTCAACAGGGATGTCGTAATCGCCATTAATCATCTTTGGAAAGTTAAAGTACGACCGTCAAAATTGCATTTGTTCGGATGGAGATTAATTCTCAATAGGACTCCGACTAAGGACCAACTGCACAAGACGGGAATCTTGGTGGTTAGTATGGATTTATCTTGTGTGTTTTGTTTAACGGAGGAGGAATCGCTTCCGCATCTTTTGGGGGCGTTGTAAGATTACAACTAGTATTTGGAGGAAATTTTACGAGTGGATTGGTTTTAAAGAGGAGCTAACGTGGTAGAGTTTGAAGGGTTCTTTGCTTTTTGCGATAAGGTGAAGAGTTTAGCTAAGAGGTCAATTGTTGGAGTCATTTGGTTAGCAACGGTTTGGAGCATTTGGTTGAAGTGTAATGTGGTTATTTTTAATGAAGGGTCGTTTAGCTTCGACGAGTGTATGACGAAGATTGTGTTTAATGCTTGGAAGTGTTTAGCCTCCTACTATAAACTTGTAAATGATTGTAATTTTCATAATTGGAATATCCTAACTCTCCTATGTTTTAGGATGTAGGGGTTTTTCGTTTGTTTCGCGATGGAGTATCCCTTATACTCCTTTTAATATCATCATTGCCTATTAAAAAAATATTTTAAATTATATTTTATAGGCGTAAATTATTTTCTTATCATACTTTTTAATTATAATTCATATTCACGATAAAACTATGAACTAGTGATGTTGATAGAATAAGTTTTAGAATTAATTTATCATGTTGTGTTGTGTTATAAATACTAAATTAAAATATCCGATCTTTTATCATGCGCAATATACGGATCCTAAAAAGATATAAGCATGGACGTTTGTGTGATCTTTTTATTATATAACATTTATTATAATATATATATTCTAATTCATTTAGATAACCAAGGATGTTATACATTATTAGTTAAAAAAGTAAAATAATTCAAGTTTTTTATTAAATTTATATATTTACTATAATTTTACCATTAGCTTTATTTATTACTGTGTTATAAATAAATTAGTGGATAAAGTTATTTTTTATTTTTAAAATTATCCGAACAGCAAAAGAAAAAGTGTGTGATTCAGTTTGATCGGTTAGCATTTAAAAATAAAATCAAACCAAACTAATCAAATTAATGCGATTTAGGTTAGTTCGGTTTTCTGTTAAAAAAAAAGATTGAGTCATAAATACATATAAATGACAACATAGCATTATATTTAGTCATTTATGTGGCATTATATTTGGTCATTTATGGTGTATTTGGATTATGAGGAATGTCATTATCTTCGATAATGTTTCATTTAGCTTTGACATGGTGATTTCAAATATCTTGTTTTATTCTTGGAGATGGGCTTGTAATTTTGAAACAAGTTTTAGGAGTAACTTTTACAATTGGTATAAACTTCCTTTACTTTGTTCTAACACTAATTAGTGTTCTCCTAATGTAAGGGTTGCACCCCTAGTGCGATTCATATATTCATTGCTTATTGAAAAAAAAAATTACAACAGAATTCATCATAATTGCCAACAACTTTTATTTGATATACAAAAATAAGATTAGAGAAAAGTAAAATAAAAACATAAAATAGTAGTATAAAATAATATAAAAATATTATAATGAAATAGAAAAAACAGATGAGAATAAAGATTAGAGAAGATAAAAAAGAAAGAGCAAAATAGATGAGAGATTAGAGAAAATATGTGCATTAAAAACATAATCGGAAGGGTAAGACATAATAGATTTGAGTTTGAGTTGGAAGTGGGTTAAGTGAAGTTTGGATTGTAACATAATGCAGTTTGGTTTGGTTTGATTGAGTTCGGATTGTAAAATACAAACTACAACTCGAACTGTGCAGTTTTATTAAAAAATAACTCAAATACATCCGAATTAAATGCAATTTTTTACAGTTTTGATTTAATTTGATTTGGTTAACAGTTTTTTATTAGGCAGGGTCAGTTTTGAAGACCCTAACAGTGAGTTAGTAGTAAGTAGGAGTACCCTTTCTATTTAACTTTTAAAAATATTTATATTTTATTTGATATTAAAATGTAATAAATAAATAAATAGTTGATATACTATATGGTGGCAATCAGTGTCTTTGAGCCAAGTGATTGTTTCCTTTATAAATCCACTAAGCACACTCTAAAACTCAAAGGACAAACACATTTAGAAAGAGAAAAAGAAAGAAAAATGTCAATGGATATGATGGCAACAGAACGTGTTTGTTATGTTCACTGCAACTTCTGCAACACCATTCTAGCGGTATGTATTCTATAGTACTCTCAATTCTCTTCTCTTATGCTTTCTCTTTCCCATTTATTTTTCCAATACTCTTCCTCACCTTTCACCATCTAATTTCTCAATTTCTCTTTCCTTTAATCTCATTCATCAAGATCATATAAGAGAGCAAAGAAAATCTAGCTTTTTCTGAGTTCAATTAGTCATGGAAGAATACCAAGAGTTAATTTACCTAATTTGTGTATTTCCCTTAGTAAAAATCAAATTAATCCTTCATGAAATGAATTTCTCAATATTTTATAACAAGAATTAGACTCATAACTTATATTTTATGCGAAAATATAACTGGATTTGCTCTCTGCCATGATAATTAATTAAACACATTTTTGGATTTTTAATGAACAAGCCATGTCCTAATTTGTAGGAAACAAATTCTATGAGCAAATAGGAAGAAATTTTAAGATGCATAAGAACAAACTGCATTCAAAATTTCATAGTCATATATTATCTTTAGTCAGATTTGAAGTCATGATTAGGGTTAAATCTCAGAATCAAATATTAGGGTTCCTTCATTTTGTTTCTGTTTTAAAAAGAAATGACTATATTCCATCTTAAATGTTCATTTTAAACTAATTTTATCTTTAAATAACCTTTTTTTTTTCTTGTTTTCTTTATGTACAAATCCATTAAAAAACATACATAAAATTAAAATTAAATCTGGGTACAAATCCATGTGGTTTCTTGCAGGTAGTAAGATTTAATTTCTCTCACCGAATTATATTATCAGTTCATCATATATAGTTTTCCTGCATCAATTAATTATTTTCACATTTTCATGGTTGTACCTCCCTTAAGTACAAAGACTATGTCTCCTCTTTATTTTTACATTATTTATGACTACCACAAGACCTTATTTTTCTTCAATTTATGTCGATTGAATTGAAATTACTTTTTTTTAGAGAGAGTTCTTATCCTCAAATGGGAGAGATCTTAAGTCATTATACTGCAAAAAGAGAAGAAAATTTAATCAATTAATCTGCTTCATGATGATGATGATCAATCTCACTCTCACTGTCCTTTTTTGTTTTTTATAAAGTGAAATCTGTTGGTACTAGTTGGCACAATGATAATATTAGTGGTAATGGGTTTGATGATTTGTGTTCCAGTCAAGTCATTTTCACCACTCTTTTTCTTTTAACACAATGTGCAATACAATTTCTATCTTTTATCATCTTGCCTTGCAGTGTCACCAATAAAGTCATGCGCACTTGTTTCTCAGATGTACTCTAATTTCTCAACTTTTTTCTGTTACAATATATTATAGCTACACACATTTACACCGTTAAAAGTAGCCTTTCTCAGAATGAATGACAAAAGATTGTTGCACTCACTTTCTTCTTTCGTCTGCTTATTTATCATTTTCCTGCCAAACCATATATACATTTTGTTTTTTCTCACTTCCCATTTATTGCGAATTTTATTTTAGACTTAAGCCATTGATATTATTTTCTTATAGGTTAATGTTCCATATAGCAGTTTGTTAACCATAGTGACAGTAAGGTGTGGACATTGTGGTAATTTGTTATCAGTTAATATGATGGCAGCATCAATTCAACCATTTCCTCTTCCTCAGCTTCCTCAGGTATATATGGATCAAGCTTGATGAATTGAAATTTTTAACTTTTTTTTTATTGTTTTATTTTATTTTTATGAAAAATTACTTGCATTGATTATTGTTTTGCTAAAGACTGTCCTCAAGGTACTATCCTAGAGTTGTTGTCTAAAGATTTCTAAAAAAGGTTATAATTTATTTTAAATTTAAGCATAACCTGTTTTAATAAATTGGATCCATAATTTTTTTAATTACTTTATTAAATTAAACTTTGTAACATCAAAGATGGAGTTCATTGTAAAAATGGTCATTATTAATGTTAACTTCTCCTTCCTCTATAAGCAAATGTTAGTGTCACAATTAATAAATTATTTAAATAAATTAAAACTTAATTCTTACTATTATGAATAAAATATTATATTTATTTTCTTTTCTTTTTTCCATTTTTTATTATTAGAAAATTTAGTTTTTATTGAAAATAGTAAGAATCTACTTTGTGCCATTTTTAGTGTTTTATATTAAAAAAAAATCAATATATGTATTAGTTTCTCATTTATCAGTGTTTGAACTCCGATTTTTTAATATTCAGCCCAAAACAGTAAACTAACAAACCTTTCATTTTTCTTAAAATTAATGATTCTTCTCTCAATTAAAATAATTAACCTGTTCTTAACAAGTCACAGAAACAGCACACAATCTATGAAGAACCAAGCATCAAAGAACTGGGATCATCATCTTCAAAATGCAACAAAATAGCATCATTTGAGGCAGTAGTAGAGCATGAACAATCTAGGATTCCTCCCATTCGACGTGAGTATTCACACACTAATTTTTTGCATTATCTTTTTAGTATCAAAAGTAGAACTTTGTATTACTCTAAATTTAAATAAACAAAGAGGAAACTAGTAACTAGGCCCCCCTGGTTGACAACAATCTATCACAAATTATAAACTAGCTAGCTAGTACCATATAGCACAGGTTAGTTAGTTATTAATTAATTAATTAATTAATGTAAGTAAAAGCTGCAGCAGAGAAATTGATGTTTTGTTGAGTCGGTGTCAATATTTGTATTTTCTTTGTTTATTTTTATAAATATTTATAGGTTCCAAATTTAGGTCTTTTTTTTCTTCATCAATTTATATGGGCCCCACAAGATTGTGACTTTACGTAACAAAATTGACCCATCCTTAATTCATTGCTGCCATCTATGCCCTAGAACACATGCATGCATATTATATTAATATAAATTATATAATAATGCTACTACATGTACTTTATTATATAGTTGATTGATTAATTATTGACCTGTTATACCAAAAATTAAATAAATATCGACATTGGTAGTAGTAAAGTTGTAGTAGTACTCCACAGTTTGCGGTCGAAAGTTTTTTCTGTTGATGAAGTGAAGTTACATGTACAATGCAGACAAAAATGTTCGACAAAGAAACTAAAGATACCTTGGATAAATAAATAAGTGAAATTTCAATTGTATTTTTCAGGAAAGAAATTTCCATAATATTTGAAATACCAAGAGCATATAATATTGAATATTATATATGGTCCTTAATATGCCAGTCTGTCAAAAAAATGAAGTATCTATTATCTAGTGTGAAAACTTTGATCCATATAAACCTGATATTTTTTAAAAAGGCATAATGAATATGTATGTGATGAAATTAAATTTTCTGGGTTACATGTACTGTAAATTTAAATTAATTATTTGATTAAGTGTGTTATGTTATAATTCAATATTTAACTTATATTCCAAACTAAATGTTACAGCTATAGAGAAAAGACATCGGGTTCCTTCTGCTTACAACCGGTTTATTAAGTAAGTAATCTTTGGAGTTTACCATTTGAATTAAGTTTGCATCTCCCATTCTTCTTTTCTATCATCAAGGTGCATGAGCCTTATCATATTTCTCATACATTTATTATTATTATTATTATTATTATTATTATTATTATTATTATTATTATTATTATTATTATTATTATTATTATTTGGTGAAAATTTATATTGATTAGTATTTTATTTGATACTGTTCAATGAAAACAAATCAGAAATTTTCCTTATTCTCTTGTTTGCAGGGAGGAAATTCAAAGGATTAAGGCCAGTAACCCAGATATTAGCCACAGGGAAGCTTTCAGCTCAGCAGCAAAAAATGTGCGTTTTACGTTGGTTATTATTTTTTTTTTTATGGTAAAAATATAATTTTATTTAAGGAAAACTGAGTGAGCCAAACTTAAGCAAGGATGAAAAAACACTCAATAATTACTATTAAAAAAAAGTTGAAAAACAAAGAAGCTGGAGGAGGCAAGGAGAGGCAAACCTAACCCAATGAACAACCTAAGAAAAACAATATATAATTAGGAACACCAGTGAAATTAGGTTATGAATCTCACCTAGTTAGATCATGAATAGAGTGGCCTTAGCATCCATAACAATTTCCTTTTGAGAATTAAGGACCTCAAGAAAAATAATACCAAAAAAAAAAACTCAATTAAGAGTGTGGTAGAATTGACATCCATCATAATACTCTAAAACATTAGATAGACACTCCACTCATAAAAAGGAATATTAGTTTTTTTGCCACTTGCAAATTAGGGGTCAATTTAGTAGAGACCTCAAAAAATAGTTCATATTTAAGAAATTTATGGATTTTATCAACAAAAAAAATACAAGATTTATTATGGACCTTCATAATATTGTGAATGCTTTAAATATGGACCTTAAAAAATGTACAAAGCTAGACTCGTACAATTTTCAATAGATTTTTATCTTCCTTTCCTTTTTATAATTTTGCAAAATTTATCATCTTATCTTATAAATATATTTAGGTTATGATTGGGAGTTTGGAGTGGAAGGGAAGGGAGGACTTTAAAGAAATAGAAGGATGTAAAAAGAATTGAATGATTTTGGTTTGGAGGATTTAAGAGGATTTGTTTTTATTCATAACACCCAAAACCCCCTAATTTGGAGGAATTCAAAATTTGTATTGAAGGAGGGCTTTGGAGGGTTTTGGAGGGCTTACATAAAATTTCAAAATATCTTTTATGTTGTTATAGTATTTGAAAAATTAAAAAAATAGTAATCATATACACTCTTTTATTATTCTAAACAAAATTATTTTTCAAAAAATATCAAATATTTTTATATATTTTTAAAAAAATTCATTTTTAAAAGTCTTCCCCTCCCCTCTCCTTCAAACTCTCAAAAATAGCCTCATCTTCTTTAGACTTTTTATTTATGTCCATGCGATTTAGAAGCAAATCGATTTGATAATGAATAACATCTAAAATTGAAATTGAAGTTTATGAGACTTTCTTCCAATTTATTAATTTATTTAAAAAAAAATAATATTAATATTAATAAGAGGGTAAAGAGCAGACAATTGACACCAGATCTACCAGAAGTTACAACAAAAAACTCAATCTCATTCCAAGTCCTTCATATAGTCTAGACTACGGTGTGCCAGATAATAGAAAAATTCCACCAGATTTCGCCCTACCTCCTAAAGAATGAAAACTCTCAAAGAAAAGACTAGGATCCATAGAAAGAATTGTTTGTCACCTGACCAGCTGAAAATCCTACATAAGACACTAATAACTAAGTTGCAAGTAACAAATAAATGTGAAATCAACTCAACAAAAACACCGCAAATAGGATATAAGGAGAACCAGGGGCCACAATTATCTTTCTCTTGAATAAATTCTCTTTATAAAAGAACCTATCAAAGATAAGCTAGTTTGTTTTGTGATTTGCGGTTGTTAGCATGAGTTTGTGAATCACTCGTGATTTTTACTGTCATATATTTATTGTTGATCCTAATACACAAGTGAAAGAGACACAACAAATTCACCAAAAATGGAGGTTGAGCACTTTATAAGTGCTCAACCTCCATTTTTCTAAATAATGTGGGACTTTCAACTCAATTTGTATCACAATAATCTCCTTTCAAGTATGAGTCCACCCACTATGTTCCCTCTTAAGATGAAGCTCTTTCATCCACATACATTTGTACCGACATTGTGAGCACTACAAGCCAGAAAGACTTATGATACAAAGAGTTGGTTCCTTAGTTGACTCACGGTTCTTATACCACTGTTGGATCATCATGAGAAACAACCACATTGAGTCAAGAGCAACACACAAATGAAAAAGATACCACATATTCAGTCAAAACCTTAAGGCTTTGTTTCCGAGTTTGGAAGGGAGAGGAGAGGTAGACTTTTAAAAATGAATTTTTAAAAAAAGTTATAGATTTGATATTTTCTAATAAAATAATTGTGTATAGAATCATAAAAGAGTGTTTATTATTATTACTATATTTAAAACCATACTATTGAGTATATATGTTTGCTGTTCAAATTCAAGAATTTAGTTTTAAAACTTTACAAATGATCTTACACCTTGTTTATATGCAGTGGGCACATTTCCCTCATATTCACTTTGGGAAGCAACAAGCAAAGTTGGACCTGGTTCATGCTGAAGAAACTCATGAAAAAACTAATGGATTCTACTGATATAAATATCGTAGCATTTGTTATTTCTATGCTTCACTTCACCTAAACTGTTGAAAATTCATGAGGTTCTCACCAATGTTTAAAATCCTACTACATTTTATCTGTTTCCCTTCAATTCTTGTTATGAATTTATTGCTATTTTTCTGAATTTTGCATTCATTATATAATATAAAGTAGAACATGTTCCTTTTATTCTTGTAATTATTGATTCCTAGTGACATTTCCTCCTCTCCTAACAAACCACCAACCACTATAATAATTGCATGCAAAAAATTATTTTGTTATAAGAAAAAGAAAGTACTCCAAAGTTGGAACCTCTATAAGAGAACCCTTTGGACAGTGCTTTATTTGTTTCATTATTTAAGATGGTTACTGTTTCACTATTTTCATGTATATGTTGGCTTCTACCAAATGGAGTACTCTTTTAACCACTATGTTTGCATGAGTTTCTTAAAAATGAATAATTAGTTATTTTATTATTGCTTCTTTCTTTGTTTCCATTTGTTTTTCTGGACCATCTTGTTCAGTTAAGGAGTACAGTACAGCCCTATTAAAGGAGCAACATATAGTGCAGGTGTTGCATGCATGTATTCACCTGTCACATCATAGTTGCAGAAATAAGTTTGTTTTTTTATCTTTTAAGAAAAAAGGTCCATGTGTATTCTAGAGAGTGAAGATAATAGAACCCTAATTTACTTTCAACCTCTTCCTAAAGTCAAAAAGGGACTCGAGTTAAATATATAAGCCAATAGATTTAAATAGCATTTATTTAAAACAACATCATGTTAATTTTATATGGAATAGTTTCTTGAGATTTAATTGCATAAGTATGATTTTGCAAATAACTATACATTAATTGTTTTTAAAATTATAAACTCTTATTCATTATAAGTAGATTATGCAATTTTGATTAGGGAGTGATTGTAAATAAAGATTAAAAGAGTGCAAAGGGTGGTATTAGAAGTACTCGAAATCAACCAAACAAAACTAATATGTAAAACCAACAAAATAGTTAGAACACCAAAACAGGAAAAAAGATATAAAATAAAATAAAAAATTCAATTCTCTTTGGAGAAGCAGCCATGGCGTGGCAACAAGTGCAGAAGAAAGGTTTTCGGAATATAGTTGTTAAGTGGGATGTCTTTCCGATTGGCGGGATGCAAGAGAATTCGAAGGAGGAAGTTTCATCATTCTTCTTTTCTCAGTTTCCAGACAGGATTAGGGCTTGTGATATCTTTAAACTTTTCGGTTGCATTGGGGATGTGGTTGAAGTCGTTATTTCACCTCAGAGGAACAAATGGAGGAGGCGGTTTAAGTTTACCAGGTTTGAAGGGGTTGAAGACAACAAAGTTCTGGGAGTTAAGCTTGATAATATCTTGATTGACGGTAAGAAAATACACGCTAATCAACCAAGGTTCAACGGGAGGGGTTTTTCTGGGGAAGTCAAGGAAGGTTATGGGGAAGGTGTTCGTCTGAATACGGAGAGGAAGGTGAATGTTAGGTTTCAGAAGAGGAACGGTGTGGAGTTTCAACAGAAAGGTGGTGAGCATGAAGGAAACATGAAGTTGGGGGGAAAGAAATCTTTTGCAGCAGTGGTGGCAGAAGGGAAGAAGCATTGTGAGCAGAGTCACCTTGCGTTTTCTTCTAATTCTGAGGTTAAGGAAAGATGGAGCAAGGCATACATATGGGTAATGGTTCATCCAGGAGAGCCATATAACATTCAAAACCATTTTGAGATGGAGGGTGTTTTCTCTATCAAGATTGTTCCTTTGGGGGGAAATCTCTTCCTGATGGAGGAGTTGGAGGAAGGCTTCATTACAGAGATGTTAAGTAATGGATGTACATGGTGGAAACGATGGTTTCATATAACATCAGACCTTGACAAAAGAGTGATGTTGATACCAAGAGGGTGATGTGGGTGAGGATTCATGGCGTTCTTTGCCACGCCTGGAGCATGGAATTTTTTAATCGCTAACTCTCTAGGAATCTATATTTGTGTGGACGAAAATACATTAGCAGGGGGTATCATGGACATAGCCAGGGTCCTCATCAGAGTTCCATGTGATTTTCTCCTAAATGAATTTCTCTCGGTTACCATTGATGACGAAGTTTACGTCCTAACGCTCAGGGAAGATTCATATGGTCTTGTCTGAATTGTTTACAAGAAGGAAAATTTTTTGAGTAACAATTCCTCATCATCTAGTTCTGAAGACTCTTGGTCAATTCCTGAAAGTAGTTCCAATATTGACGAAAACGATAGCCATGGCGAAATAGATTTGTCTTCTGAAGAAAAAACTCAAAATAGTGGGAGAAGTCTTGAGCAAAGACAAAACGTGAGGGAAGGTCCTATTTTGGAGAAAGTCACAAATGGGAAGGGAGCAGACGTTAGCACAGGAAAAGCAATGAATAGTGGCAGATTTTCCTCTTCTTTCGATGCAGAAATCTTGAAAGTTGTTGAATCCAAAAGTTTGTTACACAAGAAGGGTATGGAAGTGGCTGACTCTATCTCTGACCGAATCTCTAACCCTACTTCCATAGGAACAATTGTCAAAGACTCCATGGAAGATCCAGCGGTTAATTCATATGTTAATTTTAAGGAGGAAGTGGATTGTACGGAGAAAGAAGAAACGCAGGCAGACAAGAGAGGGAGAGATAGAGAGAGAGAGAGAGAGAGAAGAAAAAAGAGGAAAAAACGGATCTATAAGAAGCTGGTGGGGTTAGGTGGGCCTTCTTGCCCTACACTGATTTGGCCCAATAAAAATAGGAAAGCTAGGCCCAATAAGAAAGCAGAAACATATCCAAATCAAATAAAGAGTGACGCTGTATTATTTTCCCAGAATATTGGTTATCCTTCTATATATGGCTCAGACCCTTCACGTTGGGAACATTCCATACATTTTGACAACGG
Organism: Vicia villosa; assembly: GCF_029867415.1. NCBI lineage: Eukaryota > Viridiplantae > Streptophyta > Magnoliopsida > Fabales > Fabaceae > Vicia > Vicia villosa. The sequence goes on along the minus strand of NW_026705104.1, from coordinate 1,083,981 downwards.
TATGTTACCAGCAGATTCTGATATTCGCCGCTGCAATAACAGGATTTGGGATAACTTTCAACCCTTAACTGAAGATAAATTATCAAAGGCAATTGCAAAGTTAGGTGTTGTTATGGCGGATCACAGTAAGGATTCAAGTCTTAATCAGAATTCTATGAAGACAAAGGCAGGAAGGGAGGCGGAGGAATTTGTGGATTAATGATCATCGGAACGTTTAACATTAGAGGGGGCGGTAGTAGCATCAAACGCAAAAGGATTAGTAGAATTATTAACAAAGGGCGGGCTAATTTCTTTCTTTTTCAGGAAACTAAGATGGATGTCATGACGGATGCGATTGTCAAGATTTTTTGGGGGTCACATTGTTTTGATTATTCTTACTTGGCTTCGAAGGGAATGTCGGGAGGGTTGCTGTCAGTTTGGAATTCTAACTCGGTCTCGGTTCTGTCTAGTTTTTGCAGTAAAGGTTTCCTGGGATCGAAGGTCAAATAAAAGGAGCGCATTTATTACATTGTCAACATTTATTCTTCTTGTTCTTTTATCTTGAAGAAAGCTCTTTGGAAGGATCTCTTGGAGGTGACACAAAAATTTTCAGAAGGGGAGTGGATTTTCGGAGGAGATTTTAACGCGGTTTAGAAAAGAAACGAGAGAGTTTGTCGTTCGATGGTGAGCAATTCTTTGGAAATGAGAGAATTTTCTGATTTTATTGAAGGTAGTGGGCTAGTGGATGTACCTTGCAAGGGAAAAAGGTATAGTTGGTTTAGCGGAGATGAGATTTCTAAAAGTATGATTGATAGGTTTCTTGTATCCGACAATGTTGTGTCCTTGTGGGGAGTGGTGGTCAAATTATTTGTTTAAGGGATGTTTTGGATCATTTCCCGATTTGGTTGGAGGTGGATAAAGTTGATTGGGGACCTAAGCTGTTTAAGTTCAACAATGAGTGGTTCTCTCATAGGGAGTTTGTTCCCTTTGTTGAAAAGGAGTGGAAAAAGATGGAGGTGAGGGGGAGAGGGGATTTTGTCTTGAAAGAAAAATTTAGGCTTATTAAAGATAGATTGGGATAGTGGAATATAACGGTGTTCGGCAAATATGATTTGGAAGTGGAGGAGGGAGTTAGGGATTTGAATGAATCGGATGATTTTGATGTTTTAGATGCGAAGACGTTGGCTTTGAAGAGAAACCCTAGCAAGAGAATTTGGTTGAATCTTAAAATCAAGGAGAATATGCTTATACAAAAATCTAGACTAAAATGGTTGAATGATGGGGACTCCAATAGCAAATTCTTCCATAGATTTATGAAGGAGAGGAGGAGAAGGAATCATATTAATTATATTGTTACTAACAACGGTACTGTGGATTCGGTTGTAGAAGTGAAAGAAGTGGTCAAAGCACATTTTGAAAGTAAGTTTGCGGAAGATTATTTGGATAGACCTTTGCTATATGGAATTGATTTCAACTCTTTAAGCTTAGAGGAATCTCTTTCTTTGGAAGTTCCTTTTTCGATTGAGGAGATAAGGGCGGCGGTTTGGAATTGTGAAGGATCTAAAATTTCGGGACCGGATGGTATGTCTTTTCTCTTTATTAAGAGTTGTTGGTCTTTTATTCAAAAAGATGTCATTGCTTGTCTTAAGGATTTTCACTCTGGTGCGGTTTTGTCAAAGGCTATAATTTCCTCTTTTCTAACTCTCATTCCAAAGTCAGATCATCTGTTGGGATTAGATGATTATAGGCCTATATATCTTGTAGGGTGCATTTATAAAATCATTTCCAAGGTGTTGGCTAGTAGAATTAAAAAGGTCTTATCCTCTATAATTTCTAATAGTCAAAGTGCTTTTGTTCCGGGTAGACAAATGATTGATGGTGTTCTTATTGCTAACGAATTGGTGGACTATGTTACTAAGGAAGGGAGGGAATGTCTTTTGTTCAAGGTCGACTTTGAAAAGGCATATGACAAAGTTAGTTGTAACTTTCTTAGATATTCGATGAGGAAAATGGGATTTGGTGAAACTTGGATGAAATGGATGGAAGCGATAATTTTTTCTAGCAAGATGTCAGTTTTGGTCAACTGTAGCCCCACAAAGGAGTTCGAGGTGAAAAAGGGGTTTGCGTCAAGGTGGTCCTATTTCCCCTTTCCTTTTTGTCATCGTGGCGGAAGGTCTAAAGCTTATGGTGAATAAGGCAGTAGAAAATGGTGATTTTGCGGGTTGTAATGTTAATGGGGAGTGTTTTGTGGATGTCCTACAATTCGCGGACGATACTTTGTTGGTTGGAGATGGTAGTTGGAAGCATCTTTGGGCTATTAAGGCGGTGTTGAAGGGCTTTGAGTTGGGTTCGGGCCTTGGCATCAATTTTTACAAAAGTAAACTTATTAGTTATAATATTAATCCCCGCTTTTTAGAAGTAGCTACTTCCTTCCTCAAGTGTTTAAATTTCTTGGAATTATGATTGGCTCTAATCCTCGGAGGATAAATTCTTGGAGACCGTTGTTAGACAAATTTAGGAGGAGGTTGTCTTCGTGGAATGGTAGATGGGTTATCTTTGGAGGTAGAATTGTTCTTTTAAAATCGGTTTTAAGTAGCTTAGCTATTTTTACGTTTTCTTTCTACAAAGCTCCAATGAAGGTTATTAGGGAGATTAATAGTATTCAAAGTAATTTTTGTGGGGAGGTTCGGAAGAGGTGAGGAAAACGCATTGGATTAGTTGGAGCGATGTTTGTTTACCGATTGATAAGGGAGGTCTTGGCTTGAAAAGGATGGGAGACTTTAACAAGGCTTTACTTTTCAAATGGAGGTGGAGAATTGAATATTCAGACTCGATTTGGGTTCGTATGTTGAAGGCTCGGTATATGGATATTAATTTACGAGCGGTTAACGGTGGAACAAACAATAAACAATCGTGTTCGGTTTGGTGGTTGGATATTTGTTCGTTAGATAACAAGAATTCTGAAGAGGTTTTAGCTAATAATCGCTTGTTCCAGGTGGGAGACTGATTTACTACTTCCTTTTGGCACTCTCATTTCTCTTTTGCAGGATGTGTCTATAGCTAGCTTGGGCGGTTAGAGAAATGGCACTTGGTGCTGGAATGACTTTGGTATGTCGCCTGCTGCTGCCAGCGGAACAAACGCGGTCCTGTTGTTGTTGCAACTGTTGCTGCCTGCTGATTTCCCGTCTCGCCTTGGCCATGACAGCGTGGATTGGATGCTGTCCGAGGACTGAAAATTTTCGGTGTCTAGCTGTTATCAAGCTCTTTGCAAGAGGTACATTTCGTTTGGTCCTTTCAATCGGCATGATTTTTCTTTCTCTTCTATTTGGAAGGTTGATGTTCCTTTAAAAGTAAGAGCTTTAGGGTGGAGATGTTTTTGGAATAGAATCCCTACTAAGGACTTGCTCAATTATAGAGGTATTATCCCGTCCTCTTCCAATCTTCTTTGCATTTTTTGTAATGCCTTCCCCGAATCTTCTTGTCACTCGTTTTTGGATTGTCACAAAGTGATTGGGATTTGGAAGGACATAGCCTGTTAGTTGGGATTGTGTTATTCCAAACTTACGGACTTTAAAGAAAGCTACCTTTTTTGGAGTTCTTCGTGTCAGAATTTGAAAATCAAAAAGGGAAAGGTGGGGAGTGTTTGGTTAGCCGTAGTTTGGTCCCTATTGTTAGAACAAGATTGAGAATCTGTGTTCAGAATCTGGTTTTGATGATAACAAGCATATATTTTGTTAGTAACAATTTTATTACTAATGATTTCATTTAGTGCGCAGATATTTTGCTATAAGCCAGGATTCATCAGAAGCATAATATAAAGACTACATCAGACTGACTTAGATATGAAATCAGACATCCAGAAGATTGACAAAGCTAAACATTATTCATCAGATGTTTTATTTAAGAATACGTCAAACAAGCAAAAATCAGCAAATCAGAAGTAAAGAAGCAACAATGAAGAACAAGATCATTCAGAAGAATATACAATGACAACAGTATCACAATAAGCTAGACTTCAACAAAACAATCTTCAAAGAGTTAAACAGCAATATCAAAGCTCATATACAACAAGCACATAATCAAAAATTACATCAGAAGCTTCAAGGAAAATGAACAAATTAGCTACAAGAAGCTTTGCAACATTAGAAGATCACACACGTAGAAAGATCAAAAGATCTGAAGTTACAAGTTTTGAAGCTACGACGCAGAGACATGCAAGATACAAACATCAGTAGAAGTCACGTACAAGCCAATGAAGAATCTACAGCTCAGCATACAAAATTGAATAAAATACAAAGAGCTGAGAATCAAAGGGAGAGCCGTTAGAAACATCATCACATGCAAAATGGTTACAACATTTAAAAGGAATAACTCCCAAGGTTAAAAGAAGAAGCTAGCCACATGCAGCGCGTTGGAAAGACAAAGCTTAAACAAAGAAACACGCCATCCACTATAATCATCATGTTTAAGATAAGGTTCTGCCAAGAGCAAAACTTGTCATTCATGAGCCAATCAAGATGAAGGCTTTCAAAGCAATATTCAAACAAATCTCAACGACTAAACTCTAACGGTAACATACCAAGCTCTATAAATAGACCAAGCTTCAAAACATGAAGGTATGCTTCCAAGTATGCATCTGGAATGAAGCATCAGAGTATGTATCCAGGATACATCAACAGAGTGAAGAACAAGAAATATCTTTGGAGAAAATCTGTAGTGAGAAACTGAGCATGAAAGAATAAAAGAAGTATGGTGTTATGCATCAGAAGATTTAAAAGAGGAAACATATACTCTGTATGTGCAAAAATAAGCTTTAGTGTTGTTAAACACTAATCATATGCCTATATGAAGACAGAGAGAGAGAGAGAGAGAGAGAGAGAGAGAGAGAGAGAGAGAGAGAGAGAGAGAGAGAGAGAGAGAGAGAGAGAGAGAGAGAGAGAGAGAGAGAGAGAGAGAGAGAGAATTTGTGTAGACGTATCTGAATTTACACTAAAGGCAACTTACACAAAGTGTATGACGAATTAAATATTGAAATACACATCATATGCCTACAAGAAGCATCTTAGAAAATGAAGAAGAAGAAAATCTGTTGTTTAGTAGTATCCTCCAATGGAGTTAATGAGATATTCAAGAATACTTAATTATGTGGTTAAATGATCATATTGAAAGACAAAGGAAACAGAAGATACTGAGTTGTTGCTAGTAGAGTATTCCATGTTTACCGATGTTTATCAATGTGTCATCAGCTGTAATAGGCTTTAAGATCAGTATTGAAGATGCAGAAGCTGAAGATCAATATGAAGAAGCAATTCACTAGAGTTGTTGCTCTAATTCTGCTTTCAGAAGATCGTTTGAAGAAGCAATTCAAAACAGAGCTGATGCTCTGAATCTGCTTAAGAAGAAGCTGAGGATCAAATCAGAAGCAATCAACAATAGAGTTGTTGCTCTAAATTAGCTAAAGAAAATTTGAAGAAGAAGATCAAGATAGAAGCATCCAACATAAGAGCTGCTGCTCTTTATCTGCTTACCCGAAGAAGAATATCTCATCCAGAAAATGAAGAAAAGAAGACTGCAAGGTATTTGATTCTTGTATTTAAATGTAGAACACATAGAGTTGTTGCTCGTAGTGTGTTATATCTTAGAAACTTCTGATAGATTGTTTAGGCTCCAGAAGTGACTTCTAGTCAGTGAGTCATAAACATATGTATTGAGAATAAGAGAAATATGCTTGGATAAGAAGCACTCATGCAATCTCCAGAAGAAGCCTTGAGCGACCAGTTTAGGTCAGAAGCTTGAGAAGACAATTGGCTGAGGTCATTGTAGAAATCTCTTGGAGACCAAGTGAAGGTCAGGAGTCCAGGAGTCAATGGATGTTATATCTCGTGGAGATCACTGAACAGTCCATTGCAGTCAGTCACACCAGGTAGTTGTGCAGGGAGTTAGTCACAACGCGTTGTTGTGCAGGTTACTAGATTGATGAACGTTATATCCAGAAGGGATCACTGAACGGTTCAGTCATCTAGGGGTTAGTCACTCGCGGGTAGCTTATGCAGGGTTAGTCACAGCAGTTGGCTGTGTAGGATTGTTAGTCACGACGGAGGATCGTGCTGTTGTAATCATGATTTGGTTATAGTGGATTAAGACCTCTGTTGAGAGGCAAATCACCTGAAGAAGGTGGACTGGAGGTAGCCTTATTCAGAAGGTGAAACAGGATAAAAATGAATGTGTCTTTTACTTTTTGTACTATTCGTTTTAACTTAGAACATTCAAGCAAAAGCTCTTCAGAACTATATTGAGACCAGTCAGAAGTTATGATGACACACAAAAGTTAAAATGAACATCTCATTGGTTATGTAGTTCTACTTTCACATGCTTCCGCAACACCAAAAGCAAAATCCAATAGATGATAAAACGAAAGAAAGAAAAGACGTTAAAAAGAAATAGAATTTTAATTGATAAAGAACACAATTCAATCCCCCCTTCTTGTGTTTTTCTCCACCTTCACCTATGGCTTTGTAGGAATGATGTCATTTTCAAGGATGTCGGGTGGAATGAAAGTGATGTCGGTTGGAGTTGCAAAGCTTTACTTTGGAGGTGGTCTTACATAGGGAAAATTACACATTCCAGTTACAATTTCTATGATTTTAGCAAAAACCCTTTGCTATTTTTATCTTAGATTCTATTTGATGTGTAATTTTCCTTCTTTGTGTCTTGTTCTTCGGCCACCTTTTGTAATCGTGTGTTGAACATTTGTTCCTCTTTAATACAACTTGATTAAAAAAATAATAATAAAATAAAAACTATTAGCATGTAAATATGTCAATATAAATGGACTATTATATCTTGTTTAACCAACTAGTCTCTAATATGCCTTATGCTTGATGGATTTTGGCCCGTTATGTCATGATCTAGACTCGTTGAGTATCAATAGTTTCGACTAATCAGATTCTTAACTCACACATTGGGTAGGGAGGAGTATTGTATGGAAGTAGGACGAAATCATACACGTGAGTGAGCTTGACAATGCTTTATAAAGCCTAGGTACGTAAGACATGTTTAAATAATTAATGGGAAGTTCTCATGCATAATCGAGAGTGGTTGAGGTTAGATATGAGGTTACTAGTTTTTTCACTCAGTAATTTTTTAAAACCTTGGTTTGATCGTCCTCAATTGAATGAGGTATTTTTCCTCTCTCTCTCTCTCTCTCCGTCTCTGTGTGTGTGTGTGTATGTGTGTGCGTGTGCAAATTATAATAGTAGCCTTTGCTCCCCAATTCTTCCTTCGAAGATTGATTGTGCAGTTTCGTAATGTGAAGGAAATAAGAGCATTTACCTTATTGGTTTTAACTTTTCTTTCTTCAAAAAGTTTTGACCTCTTCTTAGAAGGGGTTTGATATCTATGTTTGAACAGTTTCATAGTATGGTGTCTAATCCCCATATCTTTTCCTCTCACTTTGCCACTTTTATTCCTAAGGTGGACTTGCCTACCAGTTTTATGAAAGGTTGGATCTTAGTTAATTGTGTCGTAGTTGTGATTGAGCTGGTTTACCTTGCCAAAAATACCAAAAATGGATGTCTTATTTGTTAAACAAATGACTCCAAACACAAGATGGGGTGAATTATGATGTGCGAAATCATGATTACTAAACACTTCTTACTTTGAAAACAATTTATGTTATTTCAAAGATAAAGCACCGGAAAATAAAAAGGGGGAATTAGAGATGAAAGAAAAATAAATCAACAAAAATAAGATAGCGATAAAGAGATCATTACATAAGGATTTATAGTGATTCGGACTACCACTTGATCTATTTCTCTCCTCATGAATTTCTTCTAGAGAGTTCCACTATAATAACTTCTTGAACTTTTATAGATATTCCCATAAATCTTATTACAAATATGAGAGATTTTACACAAGATGATCGCCTAAACCAAATCGAGTTTTTGACGACTGAGCTTACAAATCTAATAGAGATTTTATCGGGTAATCTCAAGAGCCAAACAAATATTTTACCAAAACAACCTTAATAACCAAACTTCTATTTTACCAGGATAATTTCAAAAACCAAAATATATCATAAAGTCGATTGTATAAGTCAATCCAAGAAGCTTCCTCATCGCCAGGAACTAAAAAGGGTACCTTTGGAACACCTACTAGTATAAAATGGAAAATGAGAAAGTTGTCGACTGGATTTTGCTTTGGTGCAAGAACGTCAGAAGACAGAATGAATTGATTTTGTTAAAAAGAATTTTTATTTCGCCAGGTAACATCAAAAAAAGAAGACTAAATGAATAAATGAAAGTTTTGATGAATAGTTCATTCTTAGATATATCTCACACTTTTGATGAATAACACTTAAGCATGAACACTAGTACAACAAAAAAACTCTTTGATGTATTTTTATCTTACAAAGCACTAAGTCAACTTTAGTGAAAGAATATAAAAGGAGGGGGGAAAAAGAAAAGGTTTGGCTAAAAAAGGAAAACGTTCATTGGACTTTTTAATGTTCATAATTGATTATGAGCTAGGTCTAATTGATTATGTAGTTTAAATATGGAAAGTTTTTAAATTTGTTGTCATGAATCGATTAGAAGCTCCCTTAATCAATTAAGAGGCATTACAAAAAGAGAAATTGATTAACCCTAATGCACTAATCGATTATTTACTGTAAACTACACTCCTAAAAGATTATTCAAGCTAGTAGCGAACTAGATAATTGCGTACAACATTTTTTGGTGATTTTATAAAAGAAGGATGGCTTCAAAAACATTTTAGTGTGGATGTGATTTATTTGCCTTGGTATCTTAGGAGATACTCTCATACTTTTACAATACATTAACCATTCAAAGACAAGATTTCACATTTCCTTTCTTTCATAACCTTGAAGTTTCAAGATCCCATGCTAGAATCACCACGGATTCAACATTTCAATTGTGACTCGACTTCTTCTATTTGATGAGGCTAGATATGACTTTTTTGATAGAGGACATTACCAAGGTTTCTTGATTAGAGATCTTCTATGACTCCACTGAGCGCCACTTGACATTAGGTGATGCCATGATCAAAATCTCCAAGGATAATTTGCTACTAAGGTCATTTTTAGATGAATGTACCTGCAAGCACATAGCTCCAAATTATCCCCCTTTTCGATGGACAATGTATCTCTGTTGGAGGTGTACAATATGTCGTGCTCATATTTTTTTTATAAAGAGGGTTTTGTAATTTTTTTCCTCTTTGAAAGTTATTTTCATGCAGAAACTTGCTCAAACAATCATACCAAGCTCTATGATCTTGTTTCAGTCCGTACATAGTATTTATCAACTTAAAGACATTATCAAGAAATGAAGATTTTACAAAACCGAGATTTTAATCAACAAATACTTCCTGTTGGATGTAACCATTCAAGAACACACTCTTAACATTCATTAGGATAAGTTTAAAATCTATCATGCAAGAAAAAGCTAGAAGCATCCTTATAGCCTATAATCGAGCTACAGAACCATAGGCCTTATCAAAATATATGTCCTCGTGTTGATTGTATCCTTTTGCGATAAGTCTTTCTTTGTTTCTCAAAACCTTTCCATCTTTATCAAGCTTTCTGCAAAAGACCCAGTGTGTACTGATTGGTAAAATAGCAAGTGTTTTGCCAATGTAATAATAATGGGAAATCCCAAAGTATCAATCTCAAGGACTGCGTAAGGTTATAGAGTTATATTCCAATTCAATTAAACAAAAGCCTTGGGGTTTTGGTTTAGAAAATTCTGAATTAAATAGCAAAAAAATGTAAAAGGTTAACTTGGACAAATATTAGTAACATGCTAGGGTAGGTATATGCATTAACATGTAACAACTCTGAATCCTTATTTCAATAACAAATTATAACTTATCAATTACCTGTTCTTAAGGATGTTTGCTCCTAATTCCATAATGGGCAAACCTTTGAACATTCATCCTAAATCCTAATTCCTTAGCGAATTATGATGCAATCAAGCCTTTGAATTATCAAGAATATTTCGGTTACTATAGGGTATCCTTATTCCTAGGAAATATCTACTATAGCCTAATTGTACAAAAACCCTAACAATGGCGGTCCAGCCTAATTGCTAGTCATACATCAATCCTGTTGGTCCGATGCGGAAAGCTTTAGAAACATTGTACAATTAAATTGAACATGAAAGATAATAGATTAATGAAATTGGGAAATCAAAGTCATTACAGATGTTAATCAGGGACACCCCCTAGCATTGGGGGGTTTAGCTACTCATAGGATTCAAAGAAATTACACAAATATCAAATAAAGACATTATAATATAGATGATGAACTTTGATCTTCAATCGCTCCCGCTCATGAAAATTCTTTGTTCTTCCCCAATTGCATAAGCTTCAATCTTCAATCGTATAATTCTCCGTGTGCCAAAGATCCTTCTTTCTTCTCTAAATAAGGTTTAAATAGTATTAGGTTATCCATCAGTATTACAAAATGTCTAAAGAACCCTTAAGGATCCCAAACACTTAAAATTCCAAAAAATCAAAATCTTTAGCGTATTTGCTGACAAGGCCGTGTGATTTGACACGGGCGCCCGTGTCAGCTTTTGTCCCTTTCCTCCAAATCACGCCTTTGGTGCAGTATTGCTGACACGGACGCCCTTGTCAGCTTCTATTGAAGGATAGAAAAACTCTTAGAAAGGGGGGGGGGGGGTTGAATAAGTGTAACTCAAAAACTTGGAAGATAAAAATAATCAACACAATGATTTTTATCCTGGTTCGTTGTTAACCAAACTACTCCAGTCCACCCCTTTAGAGTGATTTACCTCAACTGAGGATTTAATCCACTAATCCAACTGATTACAATGGTTATCCACTTAGATACCCTCTAAGTCTTCTAGAGTCTACAGATTACAACTTGATCACTCTAGGAAATACTTTTACAATCAATGTAAAATAAATGTTTACAAGAGTATAACTTGCTTCTAATAAAGCTGTAATCACACAAAGTGATGTTTCTCTTAAGTTCTAATTCTTTTCACTCACTAAGATATTACAAAGTTGTGAGGTTGAAGATGAAGTTCTTTTTGCTTTTCAGTTTGACAGCGTTTCTGTAAGTTTACGCAAGTGTTGTTCTGCTGCTTCTGAATGAACTTCTATATATAGGCGCTTGAGAGGAAATGACCATTGGGAGAATTTAATGCTTTGCGTGAATAGTACAACGCTGCATTTAATGTTTCAAACTTTTGTCAACTACCTCGAGCCATGCTTTTGCTGCTTTTACTAACTTTGCCTTTTGTAGCTTCTAACGTTCCTTTTGTCAGTCAGAGATTTGACGTTATAGCCTTTCATCTTGTACTTTCTTCTGGACTCAAAATGTGTTAAATAGACATTTGAATTTCAGAGTCTCCAGCTTTGGTGCAGAGCATCTTCTATCTTCTGACTTTGAAGAGCTTTAAGCGTGATACCATCAGAGTTTCAGAGCTTGTACTTCTGACTGCCATCTTCTGATGCTTTCCAGTTCATGTTCTGATTCTGCAGGACCATCTTCTGATGTCTTGCCAGACCATGTTCTGATGAAGCCATCCAGAACTTCTGGGTCAGAGCTTTTGAACGCTGATTTGTGCATACTCTTTTATACTTTTCCTGAAATGGAAAACGTAAAGGATTAGAGTACCACATTGTCTTATACAAAATTCATACATAATGTTATCATAAAAACTAAGAATATTGATCAGAACATTTCTTGTTCTAACAATCTCCCTCTTTTTGATGATGACAAAAACATACAGAATTGATATGAATTTGTATCCAGAATATCAGATGAACAAAGACAATACACAGATATAGCATTAAGCATATAATTCAGAGTGTGTGAATATGTCTCCCCTTGAGATTAAAAATCTCCCCCTGAAATTAATACTAGAAGAATTTATAAATAAAAGAATTCCCTGAGTATTTTTCCATTTCAGTTGAGACTTTCATGTTGAACTTGAACTTCAGAGTATTCAGAGCTTCTCTTTAGAGCTTCCATTGGACAACTTCAGAGCTTTGAATTTCTCTTTGTGATCACTTGTATCAGAGCTCTATATCTTCAGTCTTCTATGTATCTGAGCTATCAGATCTTAAGACTTCTTGTATCAGAGCTTTAGGTTTAATCACAACATTTCTTGCTTCTGATCTTGAAGCTTCAGAGCACTAAGCTTGCTTCACTTCTTTAGAATTGCTTTTCCCCATGTATTTGCTTCTCATATTGAGCTTGTCCAGAATATCACATTCCTGCAAAACTATCAAAGACAGAAAACTTGTAATATACTTGTTAGGAATGTTGAGACTTAAGCCTAGAAACTGATATTATAAATCAATTCAATTATCACACTTCTCCCCCTTTTTGTCATAACATCAAAAAGTATAAAAGATTCAGATGAAAGACACAATAGAGTGAAGAAATAAAAAGAGATTTCATTGATAATCAGAAGAGAGAATACAAAGCAAATACAACAAACAGATGCAAAAACAAAGAAAAACCAACTAAGACACAAGACAGACTACAACTGACTAAACTTAGAAGCTAAGGCGGCCAGAAGGTTCTTAATCTCAGAAGTGTCTTCAGCTTGCTTCTTGGAGGTTTCTTCTTGGTTCTTCATCCAAGTTCTGAATTCCTCATTGGTGTCATCTTGCTTGTCTAGACGACTAGCCAAGGTAGCTTGATTCTGTTGGAGATCCTTCAGAGTGTTCAGCAGAATAGAGGTAGAAGGACCAGCAGAAGAAGCATCAAAGTTATTATCTAGAACAGGATGAGCAACATCAGCTTCAACCATTTGAACATCTTCTTGATTTTCCTCAGCAGGAATTTCTTCAGTAGGAAGCCCTTTGAAAACAGGAGGTTCAGGTTCTGGAGGATACTCAACTTCTGGATAAACCATGTCAGGATTCTCCCTGAACCAGTTGAACAACAACTGAAAATCTCCAGTCAGAACCTTGTAAGGATGTGGCTTCCATACAACTATTTCCAGAGGATTTTCTTCTTCTAACTCATCAATAAACTGCTTCTCTTCCAAAGGCTTCCAGTTGGTGATTGGATGATAGTACTTTCCATCATCATACTCCAAAAAGAATCCAGTGGGACCAGGAGCGGCAGCCAAACAGTCTTTCTGGAGATCCAGAAACTCAGCTTGTATTTCCTCACCAAAAGCTCTCCAGAGCTTTCCAGCAGCTACATGATCCAACTTGGAATCATGAGCAACCTTCAGAGCATCTAACCATGTCCGTACCTTATACTTTAATAATTCAAAACGAATATCAACAGAGCGTTTAGGAGGGTTGATCTCGAGACGGGTGATAGGAGAGTCTGGGTTAAGAATAAAGTAAGGTTCAGGTTCTCTAGAGAACAAAACAGAGGTGGTTGAAGAGGATAGAGAGGATGATGAATCTGCTGTGGAGGTAGATGAAGGGTCATTTATTGGTGAGATTGTTGTAGGGATGGAGATGGTTGGTTGATTAGAGGAAAAGATATTTTCAGATGGAATAGTTGGAAAGATGAAATTTAGAGGTTAGGGGTTCAGAGTTGGTTCAGAATGAAGAGGACGGTTTCGTTTAGAGGTGGTGGAAGAAGATGGGATTTCAAAAGAAGATGGTCTTTTCTAAGGTGGGAGGTCAGAGGTAGAATGTAAACTAGAGGTGTCTACATTATCAATTTCATCTATGAGCTTTTGAAGCTGTTCAGTAGTTCTAGGTACATTGAGGGACTCTGTTGATACGTATTCAGAACTATTAGCAGGTACAGAGTCAGAGATAATAATACCTGAAGGTTTCTTCTGCTTCTTGGCTTTCTTTGCAACAGGACCTTCTTCTGTGACCTTTCTCTTCAGCTTCTTCTGTTTCTTCTTCTTATCCTTTTTCTTTAACTCATTCAAAGATGGAAGAGTTCTTCCATGAATCCATGCAGGGTCAACTTCTGACTGGTCTCTTACACAAGATTCTAGATAGAGTTGAACAAATTCTGATAGTTCTTCCTTGAACATCTGAGGGATTTCAGCAACTGGAGTTCTTCTGGTTAGAATATCAGGAATCACCATCGGAGTGGCGATCACCTTTTTAATCAACTGCATTCTTCTCAAAGACTGAGCAGTCAGAGTACTCCCATGAACAACAGTCAGATCTTGAATGGAGCCAGCTGCTCTCAGAGTATCAATCAGACCACTCTTAGTCAGAATGTCTGGTACCAATCTTCCCATAGGAATGGTATTCTTCTTAATTTTAGGATACTTCAGACGTTCTGCCTCCCTTGATTCTGTCACATGAGTGCACAGATGATTGAACAAAACTTGAGGCAAGTTTATTCTCACACCCTTTCCAATGCAGTACAGAAGGAACTGCTAATCTTGACTGATGTAGGTTGCAGAATTTGTAGGTTTTATGTGATTGAAAGATCCCAGAATGATCTTCGCCCAAACTCTGTACGAAGGCTTCAGATCTGTAGAGTGAGGTGAGCCTTTTCCAGAAGTAAACAACTCTAGATGAACTTTGTCCCAATTAGTTCTTCTAGGGAGAGAACCAGTAATTCCACCCAAACCTTGGAGGTTATATAACTTCCTTATCAAATTCTCAGAGATTACAACTTCTTGACCTAGCACGAAGGAGATGATAGAAGTTGGAGTAATAGTGGCATGAGTCCAAAATTCCTTAATCAAAAGAGGATAAACCGGTCCAATTAGATGTTCAAAATAGTTTGCCCATCCTTGAACCAACATATATGTTTTGATGTTGAAGTCGTGTGCTTGCAGATTTTCAAAATCAACCATAGATTCAGAGAGAACTTGCAAATCATCGTATGGAGTCAAACAAGTCTTCAATGGAGAGAAGACAGATTTCTGTTGTTGAACTTGTTCTTGATGTTTAGAGGATGAAGCCTTGCGTTGAACATTGGATGAAGAAGCCATTGAAGAACACTTGAGATTACTGGGTTTCACTTTAGGGTTTTTGAAAAGAGAGAAGAAGAGGCAAAAATGCATAAAACGATGAACAGTGAAGATGAGTGGAAAGAGATTAAATGAATGTGAGATGCGTTTATATAGGCACGGATTTGAAATAAAATGCAATAAGATTCTGAATGAGAGAGATTACAGAATTTGAATCAATCACAGTTAATGTTGAATGACGTTAGGAGAGATAACGTGAAATTTGAAAAGATTTGCACAGTTACCTAGGGTGACGTCTCATCAACTGCACGCATGCTTGTCCCTTCAGAATGAACACGTGGTCATCATCTGGAATAGCTGGTGACAACTTTTTTGATTTAACAGAAGTTCTGTATCATTCTTAGATATATGAAACGTTAGGAATAACAGAATAAGAGTATCTAAATGATCAAACAAAACCAGAACATCTGATAAGAAAATAAATAACATTTCAAATCAAATCCATATATCAGATCTTCTCAACACCTTCATTCTGGGCATAAATCCATACTGATGTTCTTCAGAATGAACTTAAACTTATCTTCAGCAAGGGGTTTTGTGAAGATATCAGCCCACTGATGTTCTGTATCCACAAAGTTTAAGGAAAGAACACCCTTCTGAACATAGTCCCTAATGAAGTGATGTTTAATCTTAATATGTTTAGCTTTAGAATATAAAATAGGATTCTTAGATAAATAGATATCAGAAGTATTATCACAGAATATAGGAATGTTACTCTCATATATCTGATAGTCTTCTAGATGACTTTTCATCCAGAGCATCTGTGTACTACATCCAGCAACAGCAACATATTCTGCTTCTGTAGAAGAGAGTGCAATGGTAGCTTGCTTCTTGCTGTAACTCAAAAACTTGGAAGATAAAAATAATCAACACAATGATTTTTATCCTGGTTCGTTGTTAACCAAACTACTCCAGTCCGCCCCTTTAGAGTGATTTACCTCAACTGAGGATTTAATCCACTAATCCAACTGATTACAATGGTTATCCACTTAGATACCCTCTAAGTCTTCTAGAGTCTACAGATCACAACTTGATCACTCTAGGAAATCCTTTTACAATCAATGTAAAATAAATGTTTACAAGAGTATAACTTGTTTCTAATAAAGCTGTAATCACACAAAGTGATGTTTCTCTTAAGTTCTAATTCTTTTCACTCACTAAGATATTACAAAGTTGTGAGGTTGAAGATGAAGTTCTTTTTGCTTTTCAGGTTGACAGCGTTTCTGTAAGTTTGCGCAAGTGTTGTTCTGCTGCTTCTGAATGAACTTCTATATATAGGCGCTTGAGAGGAAATGATCGTTGGGAGCATTTAATGCTTTGCATGAATAGTACAATGCTGCATTTAATGTTTCACACTTTTGTCAACTACCTCGAGCCATGCTTTTGCTGCTTTTACTGACTTTGCCTTTTGTAGCTTAGAACGTTCCTTTTGTCAGTTAGAGATTTGACGTTATAGCCTTTCATCTTGTACTTTCTTCTGAACTCAGAATGTGTTGGATAGACATTTGAATTTCAGAGTCTCCAGCTTTGGTGCAGAGCATCTTCTATCTTCTGACTTTGAAGAGCTTTGAGCGTGATACCATCAGAGCTTCAGAGCTTGTACTTCTGACTGTCATCTTCTGATGCTTTCCAGTTCATGTTCTGATTCTACAGGACCATCTTCTGATGTCTTTCCAGACCATGTTCTGATGAAGTCATCCAGAACTTCTGGGTCAGAGCTTCTGAACGCTGATTTCTGCATACTCTTTTATACTTTTCCTGAAATGGAAAACGTAAAGGATTAGAGTACCATATTGTCTTATACAAAATTCATACATAATGTTATCATCAAAACTAAGAATATTGATCAGAACATTTCTTGTTCTAACATCTATCCCCTACTTCAATTCACGCCTTTTGTGTCGTAGGTCTGACACGGGCACCCGTGTTAGGACCCCTGTAGCTTTCATATTTCTTTTTCCTTTGCACTTTTTGCAATGATTTATCCTGATTTCTCCATCTGAGCCTAAATACACTAAAACACAAAACCAAAGCATAAAATGAAGAATAAAGCAGTGAAACGCTTAACGATATAAATCAAATATAACTAAAATAAACGGTAAATAAATGTGTAAAAACCACTGATCAAACTCCCCTAAACTTAAATTGTTGCTTGACATCAAGCGACAATTACAAGAGCTAATGAGATTCAGAGTATCACGGTACTCATACGTGAGACTTCTGTTCCTGTTGATCAAGAGACAGTTAGTCGGACATTCACATGATGTGAGAAGTTTCATCGATAACATTTTAAACCTTAGCTCCACTTTTGGATACCTCTCTAACTATGCTTTGTACTTTAGTCTTTCTCCGATTTTCCTCCTTTTTCATTAGGATAATCAAATTAAGGCAATGAGAAATTATGATGATCATCACATGCACAAGACTAACTAAGAATTATTATTTTTTGTTTCGGCATCAAATGAGCAGCATTTGCTACTTTCAATTATCATTGAAATTTTCAAACTTTGCAGTTATATATTGTCCTTATTTGGACGACGTTTGGGGATCAACCTCTTTTGGGCTGAATAACCGGGTGAGGGTTACCCAACTTAGCGGGCCGGTTGCCTTTTACCGCCATTTTATCATTTGGTGCCAAATTTATTTGTTTCTCAACCAATCATACATGCATGTGAATCTAAATTATGTCAGACTGTATAGATAAACGACTTAAGGAGTACTTCTCCGAATTCAAGCACTATGGTACAAATCTACACGTTAGACTCGTATCTCTTTTTAGAAAGCCAAGGTGTTGTACCCCAAAATTTGCCCTCATATATTTACAAATGTCATTTTATTTCGAATAAGTGACATAACACAATTGGTAAGAATTGGAGGGTAAAAGATACAAGGGCGAGGGGGAACCAATTACACAAACTCTCTCTCACGTGTGGTCTTCTTTTTTCCAGAAAATTTAGAAATACAAAGCCCTCCAAAAAAAACATTGTTCATTATCATCTTCAATGCACTTCAACCTTTCAACAACAAATTCACCACTAACAACCCATTCACAAACCAAGCAAAACCAAGACACAAACAATATCTTGTACCATACATAAACAAACCATAGATTCAAAACAAAAATTTGGAAAATTGTTGTGTTGTTATCTTTTGCAGGGAAAAACAAGAAGAACGGAGGAACACGCCCGACGCCGTTGACTTCAAATCACCGACAACAGTCACCGCGGATCCAGACCGAACCCACTACCGTCGGCCACCATCTCAAGACGTTGGCTTCGCCGCAACAGATCCGACGGCCGATTACGTCCTACATCCTCCGTCGCCAAGCGCTGTTGAGACGTTCCATCGGCGACCGTCAACACCGCCACTAATCCGTCGGTGATTTCAAGCAATAACCCGGAAACAGACTGTCGGGACTGCACCTGCGTCTAGCTATCGTGCTTCGATCATGAAGGGGAGGAGAAGAAGTAGATCGTAGAAAGAGAAAGAAGAAGGTTAGTGCTAGTTTATTTTTATTTTTCTCATTTGCAATATTTAATGTTTTGTTTTGTTTTTATTTTTATTTTAATTAAAACAAATGCTATATTTTACACCTTGATTGGTGCTGGAAATTAGGGAAAGGAAATTGCTAGCAATTACTAACGTGGCTGAACCAGTACCCACTCCTTGTTTCTAACTGTTTTTTATTTTTATTTTTCTCATTATTATTTATTCTTCCTTATTTATTATTGTATTTAGATTCATCAAAAATATTTGACAAAAAAGTACTAAAATTTAAAAATATGTCTTTAGTTCTTTCGTATAAGTTTAGCTCATTTCTAAATATTTGTATTTTCCTGACTAGATTAAAACACTAATATATATTGTAATTCTCAAATTAAAATATTGTGATTATTTTCGCTTGTAAATAATTTAAATATATATATATATATATATATATATATATATATATATATATATATATATATATATATATATATATATATATATATATATATATATATATATATATATATATATATAATTAATATAAATATCAAAAATACAAAAACATGAGATTAGATTTCCTTTCTCATATTATTAAAAATACAAAAATACGAATTAATTTAATTAGACTTTATTTTTTTATATCAAAAAATATCAAAAATATTTATTTCATGTATTAACTTTAGTTCCTTTTGTTTAATCTTCGATTAATATTTGTCCATATTTCTACCGCTTTTCTCATATATTATTTTGTGTTACTAACATTTTTATTTTTATTGTGAGGTATTAATCTTGAGGCGTTTGGATTATCTTCGTGGACATTCACAAGCTTTGCTTAATGTTTTGTACATATTACCATTTTATTTTGCTTTAATTCTCATTTGGTTTGAAATAATCGTAGTAGGTTCCATCCCCCATTCATTTAAACTTGTAATCACCCATCCCGAAGCCTTGTAATAGCGTGGGTTTATTTTTTCGCATATTTACTTTCTGCACCTTATAACTGCTTAGATGTATGTCTCAATAGGATTGTATGATAAGATAAAATCAACCGTTAGCTCACTAACCTCAAGATTAAATATCTGAAACAAACACACTCTTGTTCACACACTCACCCCTAGGGTATGCCCTCTTGGCTGTCTTACGAATAAATAATGGTCGTGTCCCTCGAATATAGAGGTACCTATAGCAAACGTCCCTCGATTCAAAAAAAATATCAAAGATCATGGTCCCTCGATGACCCTCGATGTTGCCTATGAATACATGATCTCGTCCCTCGATTGCTGCCTACGAAAAAGAGATGATTTGTCCCTTCGAATTTGCTAAAGGTACCTCTACAATGTTGCCTTCAATGACCATACGACGACCCTTCGATGTCCCTTTACATCCAATGAATAGGACTACCTACCCACAAATGGTATGGTTAGTATTATCCCCTAAGGAAAGTAAGAAAGTATAGGAAAGACCGAATGATTAGGGTAAGTTGCCTCCCACAAAGCGCTTCGTTTAATGTCGCATGGCTCGACGGTCCACTACTCTTTATTATGGAGGGTACTTCCCTTTCCAAACCTTGTTGCTTGTCACCTTCGCAACTAAAAACTCATAAAGATGAAAAGCATGGACCACTTTTCTCTTTGAATCACTTCCCACTCTCATCTACTCACCTTGATGTTCCTTCTTTTTTTATTCTTGACTTCTTGAAGGAACTTAAGAATTTTAATAGATGCCTGAGCTGAGGCCACCTGAGAGACTATGCTTGAAACTCTTTCTGGGAGATGTTTTGGACTTTGTCTTTCTCCATCACTTCTAATCATACCAACCAAATATTGATTGTTTCCACCTGCACCTTTATTTTTTACTTCCAAAACCTTCAGTGTTACCTCTTCATCAAATGATTTTACTGTTAGTGTCCTTTTCTCGAGATCCCGATTGCAGCAATTAGTAAGTAAAAATGGTATCCCAAGAAGGATGAGAGTCTCTTCATCTTCGCGAATGTCCGTGATATGGAAATCAACTGGAAAGACAAACTTATCAATCTCTACCAATACATCCTCAGCTATCCCATATGACTGCTTAATGGTGTGATCGGCAAATTTCAACTTTGTCTCACTCTCGCTTATCTTTCCAATATGAAGCTTTTTGAAAATAGACAACAGCATTAAACTCATACTGGAACCAGAATCAATTAGCACCTTCTTGAACGTTTTGTCATTGATGGTGCAAGGTATTGCCACCGCTCCAAGGTTTTTCTTCTTGATTGGGATCCTCCTTTCCAGCGAGACTCTACCACACTTTTCAGTTACAATTTCAGGCTCACCTCCCACTGGTCTTTTTTTTTTTCAAATCACCTCTTTCATAAATTTCTTGTACAAAGGCATATTCTCAAGTGCTTCAAAGAAAGGTAAGTTGATCTCTAGCTTTTTGAAGAGTGCTGCATACTTCTTAAAACCTTTCTCCTTTGAATCCTTCTTTGCCACTCTAGAGGGGAATGATAACTTGATTACTGGTTTAGCATCCTTCTTATTTTTCTCTTCAAGTTGCTTGACTGGAATTGCAACTATTTCGGGCTCTTTTAGATTTTTCTCACTTCCAAATCTACCTCGATGACCAAGTTATCATCTGTTGTGACCGCATTGACATTCTCTTGGTTTTTCGGATTTTTCAGAGTTGAGCTCGGAAGTGTACCTTTTGTCTGAAGAGTTAGATGATGTGCTATCAGACCCACTTGCACTTCCAGATTTTTAATTGAAGTTGTGGTCTTCCTAAAGTTGTTTCTTGTCTCTTCTTGAAACTAAGAATATTGTGCAGCCATATTTTCGATAGCTACATCCCATTCTGCCTTCTGAGGAGCTTGCTATTGTTGATCTTTCTAGGAGAAGTGGGGATGATTCTTCTACCTTGGATTATAGGTGTTAGAATAAGGATTGTTCTGCTTCATGAATTTGATCTCTTCAATCTATTGAGGGGTTGCAAAATAATACACAGTTTGGTGAGGGCCATTACAAATTTCACTGCTGACAATCTGAGCTTGTTGAACTTCAGCCACCTATTGTGTACCTATATTCATAGCTTTCAATTTTTTCTCAACTTCCGTAGCTATTGCATCTTCAACCTGAATTCTACTGGTTTCCAGCTTCAGATCAATAACTCCTTCAGGCTTGCTTGCATACCTATCATACAACTCTAGATGCTCATTAGCCGTGATTGCTTCAATTATCTTTTTGATACTAGTGGATGTTGAAAAATTGGATGTGCCACCGGCTTCCGTGTCAATCAACTGTTTTGTCTTTATTCTGAGCCCATTGACAAATATTTGCATTTGTTCAGTCGGAAACATATTATGAGTTAGGAACGCCATGAGGATCCTCTTGAATCTTTTGTAGGCATCTCCCAAAGACTCACCCTCCTTTTGCTTGAAGTTCACAATTTCGTATCTCTTTCGTAGAAATACCGATGCTGGAAAATAATCATTCAAGAAAGCCTTTTCCATCTCTTCCCACGATGTAATACTGCCTACTGGGAGAGAATAGAACCACTCTACCGCCTCTTCAGCCAAGGTAAATGGGAACATTCTCAGCTTTTTTGCTTCTTCAGTATGACCATCAATTTTCAGAGTAGTGCTCTTGGTCAGAAATCTCTGCAGGTGCTTGTTTGCATCTTCATTTACCTTTTCGGTGAAAGGTTTTCTTTTGAGTTGATTGATGGTGCTTGGATGCAGCTGAAAATTAGGAACATTCACTGGTTGGTTGACAATTGTCAGTCTACCACCCGACGTATGTGCTGCACCATAATCGCCCATGAGTCTCTCAGGTGGTGGAGGATTTTCTACCATATCCTCTTCTTCTCTTTCAGATTCTGAACCTGAATGCACTGAGACAACTTCCTCTTCTGATTCTAGTTTAGCTGATTGAGCTTGTCTGCGCCTTGCATGCAAAGTTCTTTCAATTTCTGCGTCAAAAGGAAATTAAGCTGAGGGCTTTCCTCGCATACAAGATTAGGAAAATATCAGTAATAATAATAAAAAAAGAAATTATAGAGTTATGGAAAATCCCAAAGTATCAATCTCAAGGAATGCATGGGGTTATAGAGTTATATTCCAATTCAATTAAACAACAGCCTTGGGGTTTTGGTTTGGAAAATTCTGAATTAAATAGCAAATAAACGTAAAAGGTTAACTTGGCCAAATATGAGTAACATGTCAGGGTAGGTGTGTGCATTAACATGTAACAACTCTGAATCCTTATTTGAATAATAAATTATAACTTATCAATTACCGGTTCTTAAGGATGTTTGCTCCTAATTCCTTAATGGGCAAACCTTTGAACACTTATCCTAAATACTAATTACTTAGCGAATTATGATGAAATCAAGCCTTTGAATTATCAAGAATATTCTGGTCACTATAGGGTATCCCTATTTCTAGGCAATGTCTACTATAGTCTAATTGTACAAAAACCCTAACAATGGCGGTCCAGCCTAATTTCTAGTCATACGTCAATCCTGTTGGTCCGACGCGGAAAGCTTTAGAAACATTGTACAATTAAGTTGAACATGAAAGAGAATAGATAGCTGAAATTGTGAAATCAAAGTCATTACAGATGTTAATCAGGGACACCCCTAGCATTGGGGGTTTAGCTACTCATAGGATTCAAAGAAATTACACAAATATCAAATAAAGACATTACAATATGGATGATGAACTTTGATCTTCAATCACTCCCGCTCATGAAAGTTCTTTGTTCTTCCCCAATTGCATAAGCTTCAATTTTCAATCGTATATTCTCCGTGTGCCAAAGATCTTTCTTTCTTCTCTAAATAAGGTTTAAATAGTATTAGGTCATCCTCAGTATTGTAACATGTCTAAAGAACCCTTAAGGATTCAAAACTCTTAAAATTCCAAAAAATTATAATCTTTAGCGTATTTGCTGACAAGGCCGTGTTATTTGACACGGGTGCCCGTGTCAGCTTCTAGCCCTTTCCTACAAATCACGCCTTTGGTGCAGTATTATTGACACGGCCATGTCATTTGACATGGATGCCCGTGTCAGCTTCTGTCCCCTGCTTCAATTCACGTCTTTTGTGCAGTAGGTCTGACACGGCCGTGTCGTGTGACACGGGCACCCGTGTCAGGACCCCTATAGTTTATATATTTCTTTTGCCTTTGCACTTTTTGCAGTGATTTATCTCGATTTCTCCATCTGAGCCTAAAAACACTAAAACACAAAACCAAAGCATAAAATGAAGAATAAAGCAATGAAACGCTTAACGACATAAATCAAAGATAACTAAAATAAACAGTAAATAAACGTGTAAAAACAACTGATCATGTCCCAATCACTTAGTTGAAGCTTTGGGAATAAATTCCCAAATGTTGTTTATTTCAAATTGATTTAACTATTCTTACATAACAAGAGACCAATGTTTGTGGATGAGGGATTCATCAACTTCCTTTGGATCAACTTGGGAAACAAATTCCATATGACTACATACCTTGTGATAAGGGAGTGTCGAGTTATAACTCCCTAAAGAAATATCTCTAATTATATTCTAAGTCAGATGGTTCTTAGCAGTCCTCCGTTCTTTACGTAGACTTTGATTTTTCTAAGTTTTCTTCTTTAACTTGAGTCTCTCCACTTTGACTTTGATCTTCCTCTTGACTTTGATATTGATCTTTATCTTAACCAACTTATTCCAAAGATGTTTTCTCAAGGATATCTGCATAATCAACAACATCTACCTCTACAGACAATGGGTTAGACTAATTAAAGGTAACATGAATTGATTATTTTGACGTCATGGTTATTTTATTGAAAACTCGAAAAGATTTGATAGAAATGGAGTATCCTAGTAAATTTTCTTCATCAGCTTTAGTGTCAAATTTCTCAAGATTGTCCTTTTTTTTGCATCCAAAGACATGTAAATTAGGAATATCAAGTTTTCTTCCTTGATACAACTC
The DNA here is from genome assembly GCF_029867415.1 of Vicia villosa. Lineage (NCBI taxonomy): Eukaryota > Viridiplantae > Streptophyta > Magnoliopsida > Fabales > Fabaceae > Vicia > Vicia villosa. The sequence continues at coordinate 1,059,594 of NW_026705104.1, read as the reverse complement.
ATAGGACGCCAGATTTAGAATCAATTTTATCAAGACACGATTCATTACATGGCAAGTAATACTGACAACATCGATCCAAAAGTATTTATGAAGGTTAGTCTCATTGAGCATCGTCCTCGCTAGCTCTTCTAGATATTATTCTTCCTCTCAACCACCCCATTTCGTTGAGGATTTTATGGAGTGTAAAAAGTATGTTGAATGTCATTATCATTATAATACTTTTTGAATTCCTCAATTTTGAATGCACCACCATTATCACTTCGGATTGATGCAATACTTAATCCTTTTTCGTTTTGGATAATCCTGGCAAGTTTTTGAAAGGCAGTAAACATGTCTATTTTCGGATATATGAATAATTTCCATGTATTGGGAGAGTATTCTAATTATCCACAACTACAAGGGCATAGTAATTGCTGCCAAAATGTTTGGTTATGGATAGGCCAAAAAGATCCATGTGCAAAAGTTATATGGGTCAGTTTGTAGAAACAATACTTTTAGCTTTTAAAAGATGCCCTTTATTGTTTCCCTTTACGGAACGCATTTGAAGAGAATGTCACAGACAATCCTGATGACACGTTGGTCCTTAATGCTAAAAAGAGCAAAAAGGTCGATGGAGGAAATAGACTTCCTAATGATGTACATGTGGTGCCCTTAGACAATGTCTCCTACCACTCAAAGGAGAATGTCTTAAAGTGGAAGTATGTCTTCCACATACGATATCACCAGAAAGAGAGTTGTCAAAATAAGTCCTAAAATGTTCAAAATCATGGAATTATTGGATAACCCACAGGTTAGGAAAGCTATGGTTGATATTAGTTTGTTTTACCCTAGACTTGTGAAGGAATTTATTGTAAGCCTGCAAAAAAGGATTCTATGATGCACTAAGTGCTGAGTTTAGAAAAGTCCATGTGTGTGGACGCTATTTCGAATTTTTCCAACCATTTTAAATGAGTATTTGGGAAAAGGGAAACTTATCACTACTGATTGTGTCCCCTCTATGAAAACAATAGTGATATGCCGCAAGTGGACGACTATATCCAAGTAGTAAAAATTGTATTATTCCTCGTAGGTAAAATATGAGTACCGGATTCTGCTCACTCGTTGTTTAGCGAAGATGTCGATAAATTGAATTTTAGAAGTATTTTTTTATTTTGAAAAGACATTGTTAAAAGCAAGACTTAGGGACAGTGATTCATAACTCTAACAGGTCTCTACAGACCTCAGTTTGTCACTAGAAATAAAACTTAATTTGTATAAAACTAGAAAATAATGGACAGTACCCGTTTTTGATGGCATATTGTTCTGTTTTGACCAAATATCCTACCCATTTTCGTTGGTGTAGTGTAATTGTTCAGAACCAATTTTAAGATACAACTAATATAATTTTCTCTATTGATTCTTGATCGGATAGTATAATGATTCTTGATCGGATGTCTCATCATTCCCTTTAAGCATGTGAGTGACATATAACTTGCATTTAATTTTATAAAAGCTTTGAACTTTAAAATTTGCATCTACTTCTACATGAGGTCTGTCACAAGACAGTCATCATTGTCCTAAATCTCTAATCGACTACTCAGACATGATAAAATATAAGAATGCATCAAAATAAGTAAAGACATAAACATCATAAGATAATAACAAAGAAACAAGACTTGAATTGTAGAGAATCTTAGTGTTACAAACTTTCTGCACAGAGACTTTTACAATTAGTAGTAAGAAAGTGAAAAATACCAAAAATTCTTAGAGTTGCAAAGAAAATAAAATAGTATAAATATTGGTGTCATTTTTATATGTTTACATCTTATTTATAGGCCTCAAGGGCACTAATTAGCAGTAAAAAGTGCTAATTCACGAATCATAATTGAAGGGAATGAAAGGGCTTCAAAATTGAAACGGAAGAAAACCAAAAGCCACCAGCAGTCTAGGAGAACTGCAGCCATAACAGGTTGTTACGGGCTTTCCGTAATCTTTGCTAGTACAAAAATAACATCATCATCTTCATTTGTTATGGGCGTGATAGGTGGTTAGAGGGATGGTTGTAACAACCATTGTCATTTTGCCACACTGATGCCTTTTTTCTTGATCTTCTGTAATCATGTCCATTTTCTTCATGTACCTGGAACATAGACAAAACATCAAATTTTGAAATTAAACTGCATAAAACAAAATGAAATCTTTAGAAAATACCTAATTAAAAGATGGTTAAAATATTGATGATCAAACTCCCCCATACTTAAATTGTTGCGTGTCCTCATGCAACTTGGCTTGCATAGAAAGCATTTTTAAAAAGCCATTATTATCTGAAGAAAAATTCCAAAAAATGTAACTCTAAATACTCATATGTGAATCTATGATCTATTCAGATTAAAGCTTAATTTACCAAATAGTATTTCAGTTAGAGGGCTTTGTGAAAACACATTTAGAATCTCCCTCCAAGATATCGATTCCAATACAGACTTGACTATAAACCACTATATTTGGATTCTCTCTTATCAAAACACGTTACCAGTCAATTTAAGACATATTAGACTAAATATCATATAGATCAAAACATAAAGGTGAGATTAGATGAGGAATTTTTCATTTATTCAAGATGTAAAAAATGCCAACTCCAAGGAAGGGCAACCTGTTTATGGTGTACCCGACTTACTCCAATTAGCAGTTCTTAGACATTTTTATTCGATTTTTCCTTTTTCTTCTTAGGAATTGGGGATCAACCATCGTTAGGCTGAATAAACGTGTAAAGGCTACCCAACTTAGTAGGTGTGGTTTCCTTTTCCTGCCTTTTTTATTATAACAATTTTATTTTTAGTTTTCCTCATCCGCACAGCACACAATATGCAAGATAAATATTATTGATGTCAGAACGTTTACATGTATCGTATTGGGAGTTTCTATGTATTAGGAAAATTTTGGTTTACTAAATATTCCTAGGATCCTCAATCTGAAATATATTTTTGCATAAACTTAATATACTTTCCTAGGAGAACAAAATCAAAACTTTTCAAAAAATTTCAACAGCCACACACATGCAATAAAAATATAAACTAGTAAAAAGCAAATAAACAGACAAACTAATAATTGAAATACCCCTCATACATAAATAAAATATTGTACCCAATGTTTTTAAGAAAATATATAAGGTACATATAACTCACAAAAATCAATCATTTGAAGGAAAGAAATGGCCCTAAGAAATATACCATGCACACATCAGTTGTATCATCAAATTTTGCTATCGAAGCAACTCATTTTGGTTGTTTATCCAATCTCCCTGCCTCGTCAGCAGGGCAGTTTGATTTTGATGCTCTTCCATAACTCTAGCCAGCTCATCCCTATAACCTCTAACTATTCATCTACTAGAGCCTGCCACTCCTGATTTTCATTTTTTATGTTAGGCGTCTGGTAGGAGGTGGTGGTGATGGGGGCATACGCCCTCCCGCGTCTATTTCATCATCAGTCTTGGGTTCGGGGCAGGCATTGGTACTTACTATGTATAACTATTTTTCTCTACATGAGCGGTGGTCACTGTTGTGCTTTGTAAAATTACATTTTGCTGCACTTTGTTTTTAATTATTAGTGCATAAGTCTTATGACCAACTTATGTGATCAATTTTTTAGCAAGACATGCTTCCATGTTTATGCTAACGTTTCAGACCACAGATTGTAGCCCTCCCCACTCTCGGTCATACACTTAATCTTTAGCTAGGGAAGTGATTAGACCTCCTAATAAAATGTCCCTTTTTATGGCCTTAGCGTCCTTCTTAAAATCTTTCACCATGAAGCTTGCACTGTTAACTAGGCCAAAATTAAAAAATGCACCAGATAAAATACAACTACCACAATCTAGCATTATCGGTGCTATCGCCTTTCCAAAAATATAATGAGCAAAGACTTTTTGGACATAGCATATTCAAAGGTTGTATATGAGACAATTTTCCATATCTATATCACAAATAGTCTCATGTGCTAAGAGCGTCCAAAAATCAGTATAATCAAATATATGCATCTCTGTGGTACTCTCTCTTTGCCTCCCTTAGAAAATTAAACTACCAACCTATTTCATAAAAGTTGTGAGAGTGGTCATCATTAAAAAAAACTATATGAAATCACTCCAAATTAGCCTCTCAATCTCACCACCTAATTCCATTTTTACATAGCTCAAGAACTCTAGTGTGGTTTTGGCATAGGTTGGATGTTTTAGAAACAAAAATTATCTCCAACTGAGTTGGTTAAACATCCATGTGAGTGCAAATTTACCATTAGAGGATTTGCATGATGTTAAAACTAAAGGAAAACCTAGCATCTCTGTATGTCGGATGGTATCTCTGAGTTTGTGTGGCACCCTTGCATTAGAGGTCTTAGGAATCATTAAAGAAACACCTTGAATGTGTCCAACATCATCAAAAACAGTTTTTTGCACATAAATGCATTGCATGTGCCGGCACATTCGCTTTTCAAGCCGACACATGTAAATCAAAATTGAAGCCCGTGGCTTCTGTCATGGTCAAGCCGACACATAATGTTTTTCAGGTCAACACATGCTGAAACTTCAGTATTATGTGTCGACACATGCATTTTTCATGTCGGCACATACAATTCATACAACTCAGAAATGAAGTTTGTAGCCTCTGTTTCATTTGGGTCGACACATGCATATTATATGCCGCATATACTGAAAGAAAGTATTTTATATGCCGGCACATACGTCAAACAGGTCGGCACATATACCTGCTTAAATAATGATGTAGCTTCTGTTTTGTTTTGGTTGGCACATATACATCTTCAGGCCGGCACATACTGTTGCTTTTTATAGCATGTGTCGGCGCATGTATCGAACAAGTCGGCACATGCTGTTAGTTGGGTCAATTTCTTTTAATTCTCTTAATTCCAAATTTCCTCCTTTTACCACAAAACTTCGACAACTAGAAATACACCCCTTATGCATCATTTCAACTTGATGAAACCATAACTGATTTTCTTGATTGCTCTTCATCTTGAACCTATGCATACACAGTGTCAAATCACACATAATCATCTTTTGTTGGGGTGCCGTCTAGACTCGGTTGATAAGACTCAAATTAGGTTTATTGAAATCTAAATATTGAGGTTGAGAATCAAGAAGGATTCATCCGGAAAAACTGTGGGTTTGTTCTCCAAGATCTTTGGTAGATTTGGGGGTTTTTGTGCAAGGCAATCCAAGAAGCAATTGCAGCCTAGTGAAAGCTTTGGAGATAAATAAAGCAAAGGAGTAGCGTGAGAAAGGCGGGCTGAGTAGGGAGTCTTGTGTTCCAACAGGTACAATTGATCGTGCGTGAAAGCTTTTGTTGTGTCTTGGTCTTGCTCAAGATCAAAAGAAGAGAATGGGTTGAATCAACATCAGACGGTTGTGTTTGTAGGTTGCTCTTAGAATACTTCTCTTGTAATCAACGAGATTCACATTCTAGCATTATCATTCCATACTTATTAAAATGTTTATTACTTTATTTTTCTGTCCACTAAAAACCTTTTACGGTCACCTTAGATAAACACCATAGCAATAGCAACGAAAGATTGACTGTTTGGTCTTTGTGAGTTCGACAATCTTTTTTATTACTCTGATAGCTTCTGTATACTTGGGGATAACCACCCATCAAGTTTTTCGCGATGTTGCCGAGGACCAATTGCGTCAAATATCGTAACCCTGTTGTTACACCGTCTAGATTAAGGCACCCTTTTAAATTTTTGCAAAAAAAATATTAAGTAGACGGGTTACCCAAATTCTTTCTACGATCACCACTCTCAATATTCTATGGAACCGATAGATTCCCGCAAATCTGATCTCAAAATGATATGAGAGAATTTCGTTGAGATGCAAACTCTCTTTAGGCTAGAATCCATGATGCGGAGGTTTGTGGCAACGTAAAATCTCCAAAATGAAGAGTTTAGAAACACAAAGTCTCCATACTAATGAAACCCTTGGGCAGCTAAACTCTATCGTCGAGTCCCTCGTGACTAACAGCGAGGCATTGGAGACTCAAATCTCCCTGCTTGCACAGACACCTCTAGGACCCTTCCCTAAGAGACATGCAGATGTTGTTACAATCAATGGTGAAAAACAACTCGAAAATCCCGAGGAGAGTGATAACGAGGTTGATGAGAGTTATGGTGAGAAAAGAATATAGATTGAGAAAAATCCGCCTACACCACCTGAAAGGAAGGTTATCGAAGAGGTAGAGAAGGAAGCAACTTATGTTGTTCCTCCTCCCTACAACCCACTGATTCCTTTCCCGAAAATATTTGTGGAAACTAAGGTTGACTCCCAATCCAAAAGGTATGTGAAGGTATTAGAAAATATCCACACGAATGCACCTTTGTTTGAGTTCCTACATAAAAGGAGAAAATTAGAGGACCAAGAAAATAGTGAAATGATTAGCATTAAGAGGGGAAGGTTAGCTTTTGAGGTGGTGGATGAAAGAATTAAACCCAAACCTGAAAAGCTGATACTCAAGATAGATCTAGAACCACCATCACAAGTTTAGAAATATGAACAACCACAGAAGAAAGAAAAGAAAAAGTGAGGGATACGAGATATGGCTCGATAAGTGGCCATGGAAACCAAAGATTATTAAAAGTTTGATCGAGGAATCACTCTCGAAATTACCACCGTGAGTACTTATACTCCCGAACTGTCGAGCTAACGATGTTAAACAAAGCGCTGCGTGGGAGGAAACCCACATATTTTTTTGTTTTTATTTAATTTTTAATTTTAGTTGATAAATTTCTAACTTATGTGAGTTTTCTCTTCAGGGTCGCTACATTCTCCTTATCCAAATTTATCTACTAACATTATTTAGGATGTAGACAATTGATGAGATGAGTATAGTCTTCAATAATGATGACGAAAGAAAGTGCTTTGATATCCTAGCCGATAGAACTATCTCACCCACCTGATTATTTTGATGGACACCATGTTGACTATGATCTTAACATGTTAATAAAAGAAGTCGTGGCTCTTCGCCGCGACCAAAGATAGCAAGCTGATAGATCGATCGAGCAAGTATACCATCTTTTCTAGGAGATTTACTCTTTAAGGGGGTCTCAAGGCTGTCATGACCCCTGATCTGACACACACCAGGTTCTATTATTCCTTTCTTACCTTAGATCGAAACATTGAGGATAATGTCTGGTTTAAGTGTGAGAGAGGAACTTTACTTGTTTTCTGGTTAAATTTCCTGTTTTTTAGTTAGATTTATTGCTTTCTAGTATTTTTCATGTTTTTAGTTTGTTTATCGAGTCATTACATGTGTTGTTGAGTCTTTATGCGTGGTTTTTAGTTGTATATCGAATATTTTCCTTTTCTTGAGCCATGCTAAAAAAATTGTTTAAAGAAACAGTGGTTGTTTTGCATTTATGGGCTATTAGAAAAGCTTAGGACATGTTATAGAGACTTGAAAAATGTCCTGAAATATCGGTATCATTTTTACACCGTGTTGTACCCCAAAATTTGCCCTCATATAATTACAAACGTCATTTTATTTCGATTAAATGACATAACACAGTTGGTAAGAATTTGAGCGTAAAAGGTACAAGAGCGAGAGGTCCCGGGTTCAAATCTCACGTCTGACATTTCCCTTTATTTATTATTAACTTTATTTCTTTTTTAAATTATTTTCAAAAAATCACAAAATTATATTTTTCTATTATTTTTAATTACTTTTCGTTTTTTATTATTTAAATATTTTTAAAATATTATTTTTCACTTTTTCCATCTTAATATAGAAAATATCAAAAAATTTATAAAATAAAAAAAGATTTGATTTCATTGTTGAATTTTTAGGAATGAATCAATATAATTGATCCAATATATTAATAATTTAAATAAAATCAAATTTGATTTTAATTTTTGATTATATTGTTTAATTAAATTGATTATTACCTTTTTCATTTAACCTAAAAAAATCAATATAAATTCACAACTCTAACCCTATTCGGAGGGGTCAGGATCCTCTCCATTTTTCTCTCTCTCCATTTTCTCCATTATTATAGTTTTGTATATAAATAACACGTATTTTCATGACATGTGACATTTATTTCACATTTATTTAATTTTATATACTCAAAATTATAGTAATGGAATCTTCCATTTCTTTTAAGAAATGGAGAGGATCTCTACCCCCTCCACTTGACTCACACTTGGAGTTCGGATGAGACTAGACATCCATCATGGATTCCCACCTAAACTCATCTTCACATAACACGACATGATGATGCATGACATATAAATATGCACAATATAGTAAAATGTCGTACATAAAACGATCCATATTGTTTACACGTGAGCCACATACCCACTGTAAAGAAATCGCAAAAATAAGAAAATGCAGCACAAGCAGGCTCATACATGTATGATGTTATCCCATATGTGTACGACCTTCCTCCCACGCCCAAAACTGTTTGTACCATAGGCGTCTAGAACCTGGTGCACCATACTTCATAGGCGTATGATCTCACTCCATACGCGTATGACCAGAGGAGAATTTCCCCTTAAATTTCTACACAAAAGGGCGTACGCGTATCACTCCTTACCATACACGTATCAGGAAGCCTCCCTACGCGAATCACACCTACCTTACGTGTATGGGCAGAGGCCCTACTCAACTTGGGAACCCAACAGATCCCCATACGCGTAACAACCCAGTTACGCGTATCCTCCTCCTTTCATACTCGTATCATACGCATAACACTAGAGAGGTGTTCTGGGCCCTAGTGACAGGGCAATTACATTATGCGTATAGCTCCTAGGAAGTCCCCTAATACGAGTATGGTCCGCTCCCATACACGTATGGGCAGTGTGTGACTGAATTTTCCAGCTTCGTTTCAGTTTAGCATCAGTGCAATTTTCCCCATTTGAGCACTTCTAAGCTCCCAAAATTGATCCGGACAGTCTCCATTTCGTTTTCTAACAACCTATGACTATTCTACAACATTATCCTTTTAAAAAAACAGTATTTACAACAACAATTATCATGTTCCATGATTTCAAATACATTACCAACACTTTGTTCATCAAGAACTCATCAACACAAAGTTTCACAGCAATAATTCACCATATTCATGAGTTTATCATCACTATAACCATCCACATAATACCAATTACGAATTCTTTTGTACCTTGTTATTTTCTTACTTACTTTGGCATTGGAGTATCTTGCAGGTACAACCCTCTTTTTCTCAACCATCACCGAAGATCAAGCCTACCGTTGCTGGCCACCTGTTCTACCCGTAGCGAACAATTATTTTACTTTGTCAGTGTATATTCTTTTTTCTCTTATTTTTTAACCAAAAAATTAAAATAAATTACACTTTATTATTTTTTTTTGACAAAAAATTACACTTTATTTTACTAACGGTTTATTGTAAAAATTAGAACAGGGCCACTAATTTGTTTGCCCACACTATTTCATATGCTAACCTAATATAAGTCCAATTAATTATTTAATCATTTATTCTATTATTATTATTATTATTATTATTATTATTATTATTATTATTATTATTATTCAACTTCTAATAAAATAGCATACACACTAATGTCTAGCCACACCCTCATGTTTCTACACTTTTAGACATAACCCCTCCAACAACACAAATCCACAAATAATTTACAATTCTATTAAATAATTCACAACCAAATAACTAAATAATTGAATAAAATAAACACACTTTACAATCTTAGTGTTACCAACTTTCTCCGCGAAGACTTTTACAAGTAGTAGTAGAAAAGTAAAAAATTCCAAAAATTCTTAGAGTTGCAAAGAAAATAAAATAATATAAAGATTGGTGTCATTTTTATATGTTTACGTCTTATTTATAGGCCTCCATGGCACTAATTACTAATTAGCATTAAAAAGCACTAATTCACGAATCATAACTAAAGTAAATGAAAGAGCTTCAAAATTGAAACGGAGGAAAATCAAAAGTCACCAATAGTCTAGGAGAATTACAGTCGTAACATGGTGTTACACGCTACTTGCCGTAATCCCTGCTAGTCCAAAAATAACAGCATCATCTTGATCTGTTATGGGCGTAACAGGTTGTTAGAGGGATGGTTGAACAACCATTGTCTTTTTGCCACACTGATGCCTTTTTTCCTGATCTTCTATAACCATATCCATTTTCTTCATTTACCTGAAACATTTACAAAACACCAAAATTTGGAATTAAACCGCATAAAACAAAATGAAAAATTTAGAAAATACCTAATTAAAAGATGGTTAAAATATTGATGATCAAACCCCCATACTTAAATCGTTGCGTGTCCTCATGGAACTTGGCTTGCATAGAAAACATTTTAAAAAAGCCATAATTATCATAAAAAATTCAAAAAAATGTAACTCAAAATACTCATATGTGAATCTACAATCAATTTAGATTAAAGGTTAATTTACCTGGTAGCAGTTAGTCCAAGGGTTTGGTAGCAGTTAGTCCAAGGGTTTTGTGAAAACCCATTTAGAATCTCCCTACAAGATATCGATTCCATTAAAGACTTGACTATAAACCACTATAGTTGGCTTCTCTCTTATCAAAACATGTTACTAGTCAATTTAAGACATATTAGACTAAATATCATAGAGATCAAAACATAAATGTGAGATTGATTGAGGAATTTTTTATTTATTCAAGATGTAAAACATGCTAACTTTTGGGAAGGGTGTCTAGTTTATGGTGTACCCAACTTACTTCAATTAGCAGTTCTTTTATTTACACATTTTCATTTATTTTTTATTTTTTCTTAGGCATTGGGGATCAACCACCATTAGGTTGAATAATCGCGTAAAGGCTACCCAATTTAATAGGTGTGGATGCCTTTTACTGTCTTTTGATTATAATAATTTTTTTCTTTTTTCTTATCCGCACAACACACAATGTGTAAGATAAATATTATTAAGGCCAAAACGTTTACATGGATTAATAAGGATAATAATATATCCTAGTTTTCTCTTTGCAAGTTATTTTTAAAAATAAGATATATATTATTTTATATTTTCTTATAAAAGAGTTTGTTAAAATTAGTATTAAAGATAGTTTTTATTAAAAAAAATTAAAAATTAAAAAAATTGAAAAAGATTGGAAAACAAAAGATTGAAAAAGATTGAAAAGGGATTGAGAAAGATTGAAAAAGATATTCCGCGAAACCAAAAAAATAAAAAACACGAAAGTTGTGAATATAAATAGATGAAGTATCGAACAGTCATATCACACTCTGTTCTTTCTCATCTCTCAAACAATTGAACGATCTTCGAAAATTGCTACTAACAATAATTTGATTGTGCATTTGTTTTTCATTCTTTTTTCAATCTCTCACTTTTCTGAATCTCGCTTTGTTTCTTTCGTTGTTGCAGATTTCATTCATCACCATCACTAATGGATTCTCGTTACCCTTTCCAACAACGCCGAAACACTTCTTCTCAGGATAACGTAAGCCATTTCTCCATTCATCAATTTCATTTCCTGAGTTTAGTTTCATTTTCATTTGCTTTGATTTCTCATTTTAGTTTTATGTTTGTAACAGTTGGATAGGTTTATTCCAAATCGCTCCGCAATGGATTTCGGTTACGCGCACTACATGCTGACGGAAGGTCGTAAGGAAAACAACATTTCGGTTCCAGAGGTCATTTCACCCTCCACACAAGCCTACCGTAAACGCCTTGCGGAAGCCTGTGACCTCAATGAAAGAACTCGAATTCTGGCTTTCAAGAACAAGCCTCCATCACGGCTACAACTCATACCTAAAGAAATTCTCTCACCTCCTCCTCAGTCCAAACCAAAACCATCCATTCCTAAGGTAATTACTTTTTTAAATTTCATGTTTTATAATCAGATTCTTACCATTTACATGCTTATAATCTGTTTGTGAAAATGCTTCTGCAGACATGTTTGAGAACCTTGGATGCCCCTGATATGTTGGACCACTTTTCCTTGAATTTACTAGATTGGGGTACAGCCAATGTCCTCGCAATTGCCCTTCAGGATACCGTTTATTTGTGGAATGATTCAAACAGTTCCGTTTCAGAACTTGTCACCGTCCACGAGGAACACGGTCCTGTCGCAAGTCTTAGCTGGGCCTCAGATGGTCGCCATTTAGCCATTGGTTTGAACAATTCCCATGTTCAGATATGGGATTCCATTGCTAATAAAAAGGTAAATATCAACTCATGTTGTTTTAAATATCATACTAAATATGCAAATTGCATTAGAGAAATCTCATGTTTGTATGGTTTCATTTTGGTGCCTGCAGCTAAGGACATTAAAGGGTGGGCACAGCGCAACAGTGGGTTCATTGGCTTGGAACAATCATATTCTGACAACAGGAGGAATGGATGGTAAAATATTAAACAATGATGTTAGAGTGAGGTCTCCCATTGTTCAAACTTACAGGGGACACAGCCAGGAAGTTTGTGGACTCAAGTGGTCGCCCTCAAGACAACAATTGGCGAGTGGTGGAAACGATAATGTTGTCCACATATGGGATAGGTCCATGGCTTCTTCAAATTCACCTACTCGGTGCCTTCATAGATTTGAGGAACACGGAGCTGCTGTCAAGGCATTAGCTTGGTGTCCTTATCAGGCTAATCTATTGGCTTCTGGAGGAGGTGACGGTGATCAATGCATTAAGATATGGAACACACATACAGGTGCAAGGTTGAAATCGGTTGACACGGGATCGCAAGTATGTTCTCTGCTATGGAACAAGAACGAGCGTGAGCTTCTTAGCTCACACGGGTTCCCTCAGAACCAGCTTATCCTTTGGAAGTATCCTTCCATGGCTAAGATGGCGGAGCTCAACGGACACACCTCAAGGGTGCTGTATATGACGCAGAGTCCAGATGGGTGTACTGTGGCATCTGCAGCAGCAGATGAGACTCTTAGATTTTGGAGTGTTTTTAAAGGTCCAGCAACAGACAAAGATACTGAGCCGTTTGCAAATTTCAACCTTATCCGTTAAAGAAAAAACTCTTGATGTAACCTTTGCAATATCTAATGGTAAGGTAAAGGTAAGGGATACAATTTAAAATTTTTGTTTTTAGTTTGTAAAGGCTTGTTGTAGTTAGCTAATGTGTAAAGAATTTGTTTTTAGTTTCTAAGGGCTTGTCTCCCTATTGTTTTTTTCACACCCACGCACACACTAACTCTTCTGATAAGAGTTGTAATTTCTGTTTCCTAAGTAAGATATGGTACTAGTAGTTTCACAAAGATATGGAGAACTTAGAAGGTAATATAGTCTTTCAGGTTCCTTTTATTTTATAGCCTTTTTATGTATTTCAAATATAGGGTAAAATATTATGTGTGAAAATTTGGGTTCACTCCCTAGTCCCTATTGCTGTACTGTGATGCCATAATTTACTTAAAAACTGTCCTGCTCTTGAAATATATCTGTGTTGAATTTTGTTATATTGAGTGAGGGAGAGTGAGAATGTCTTAGAGCTTTAGATGAGCTTCAAATGAGAGTGAAATCTGTTATCTAGTTATATCTTCTTTTTTTTTTTTTTTTTAAATTCTTCATTATTTCAGTTTCAAGAAATGTCTTTAGCAGCAAGAGGAGGATATGGAAAAGCAGGTGTCTGATCATCACAGTCTCAGCCACAACCTTCTGGCTGTGCTTGAAAAATAGGGAAGCATGTTTTATTTACTTATTACTTTTTTATACTTATTCATTCTTTTTTACCAATTTTTCTGATTATGTGAACATATGTAATAATATTGGACACGGCTCCCACTTATTTAATTTTGACTGTTCAAACAAAAAATGAGGGGAAAATACCTATTCATTTTTAGGACCTGTATCATGAGCTTGAAACTAAATGATGATCCTGAGAGCGGTTCCACTTTTCCACTTCCAGAAACAAAAAAGAAAAAGATGCTCTGGTTGACCATGGATAAAAGCATATTTTTTATCCCTACCTTAATTTATATTCTATTTTTACTGTTGGAAATTGCCTATATTTTATGAAAGCATTTGGATAATTGGAATATTAATTTTCATCAGTTGTGAGGTTTTATACTTGGGTAGAAATTTATGTAGTGTTGTAGTTTTTATTTGTTATATGCTCTGTATAGTCTCCTGGTGCAAGAAATATTGATTCTCTCTTTTTTTTTCCAGCTTGTTATGGTTGTTGATACACGAGATCCATTGTTCTATCACTGTCCTGAGTCCTGACCTTGAGGTTAGATGTTTTTCTCTTTCTTGGGGGAATTCTTACTTGACAACTGTAGAAATTACTTCGTATGAAGCAAATATATGCGCAGATACAGCCAAAGACTTTGTACTGGATACTCTTTCACAGCAACTTTGGGTTAGAGACATACCGTGTTACTCACAGTTTTATATAAAAGTCTTTTCTATTGATAAAAATATCCCTGGGAATGTAACAGGAAAGTCTTTTCTATTAATAAAAATATCCCTGGGAATGTAACAGGAAGTAGCGAGAGATTTGGCCATATCATGTGTCTTTAATATATATTTTGGACGTTTTATTATTTTCTCTCATGTGAGTCATTCTTGTGTGTGCCAAACATAACCCATCTTGCTTTAACTTCTGAACAGGCTAATGTAAAGGAGGTTGACGTGCATAAACGCATATTGTATTTGGTTAATGAGGCAGATCTTTTACCCGCTTCTATCAGGTTTGAATATCTGTTTTTCTGTTTATTCTGTTTCAAATCATTGCTTTTGAATTTCTATTTTTTTAGTATCCTTTATTATTTATCCTCTGGTTTTCTTTTGTTCTCTTGCAGAGAGAAATGGGCAGAATATTTTCATGCTCATAATATTTTCTTTAGCTTCTGGTTAGCCAAAGCTGCTACTGCAGTTTTGGAAGGCAAAAAATTTGGTTCATCTCAGACTGAGAACATGGCAAGTTATTGGATTACTCGTACAAAATTGCGTACAAACCTGGGGCCAAAAATAGAGTAGCTGACGTCCTTTCGCATGTTCATTGCTCAGCTTTTTCGGTTCCCCATATGGAATTCATTAACATGTTGAGGGAGCAACTGGCCCATGACGTAGTGTTTCAACACTTTCTATAAGATGTGCAACAAAAACCTTCAAAGCACAAAGGTTTTCAAGTATTGAATGGACAGGTGTTCTTCAAAGGGAAGCTCTTCATTCCCTATGATTCTCCCTTGAAACAAACACTGCTTGAAGAATTCCATGCTTCCCTGATCGGAGGACCTAGCGAATCCACCGAACTTTTGGGTGATTACAAGAAAACGTGTTCTGGGTTGGTATGCGCGAGGATTTCACTTAGTTCGTCAAGAGTTGCATGGTGTGTCAGCAAACCAAACCCGCTAATCATGCACCTTATGGACTATTCCAACCCTTACAATTCCTAATGATGTCTGGGAAGATGTCTCATTAGACTTCATTGTAGGCCTCCCTTCATTCCAAAGCAACACTGTGATCTTAGTTGTGATGGACAGACTCGATAAACTGCACATTTCAGCATGTTCTCAACACAATTCACTCATACTAAAGTTGCGAAACTGTTAGCCGTCATGATATGCAATCTACACTATATGCCTCCCAGCATGGTTTCAGACAAAGATCCTGTTTTTCTGAGTCACTTCTGCCAAGAGTTATTTCGTCTGAATGGCACCCAATTACGTATGTTCACAGCTTATCACCCACAGAGCGATGGGCAAACGGAGATTGTGAACAAACTTCTCCAGCAATATCTCAGGTACTTCTTGCGTAATCGCCCAAACAAATCGGGACACTACTTACACTGGGCCGAATGACACTACAACGGTGATACACACTTCCACATGACTTTCACTATATCAAATTGTGTATGGTAGAGCGCCACTGGCACTTTCCGACTACATCGAAGGTACCGCACAACTGCAGGCAGTAGAAGCAACACTAAAGGATCGTTCAAAGATGTTACGTGAACTAAAAGACAAACTCGCAAAAGCTTAGATAACCATAAAAGAAATGGCTGATTAGAAACATATTCCTCATAAGTTCAAGGTGGTTGACTTTGTATTTGTCAAGTTTGCGTCGATATCGTCAGAATTCTGTAGCAGGACGCAAGTTTCATAACTTAGCCAAACGCTTCTATGGGCCATTTAAGCGGGCCATTGCTTTCCAACTCGAACTACCCCACACCAGTAGGATTCACCCTATTTTTCATGTGTCCCAACTCAAACCAAGCTTTATTTAAGAGACATGGGAGCTGAAGTTACCTGATGAATTTATGGAAAACCTGCCGCAGATCAAGCCACTAACTGTCTTGGATTGGAAGCGAAACGAAGACTACACAATGCAGGTGTTAATTCGGTGGGCATGCCTATTTCCTTAGGATACCACTTGGAAGGATTATCAACACATACTAGAAGCATACCCTGATTTTCACCTTGAGGTCAAGGTGGACTTTGATCCCCCAAGGAATGTTATGGAAGAAGTGGATCTTACTTCTAGACCAAGGGCCAAAAGAAACGCAAACAAGACCAAGCACTTCAAGGACTTTGTGATGCCAAGCTGGAAGTAAAGGGAGGATTGGTAAATTCGGAATATTCCCTAGCCATGACTCTCTAGGTTGTTATGATGAGTCATTAAAAGTTGTTAGGAGTACTTTGAATTCTAGTAAGAAATTGTACTATTTAATGAATTCTAGTAAGAATTTGTACTATTTAATGTACACGGTTTGCATATGAATGAAGGCATGGAAATTAAATGCAGCTGTTAGTTATTAGCCATAGAATCTATACCATATCTCTCTTAGTGCTTGCATATCATAACAGCTACCATAAGCCACATAATAATTCCCCACAAGTATACCTCTTTTAAAGTATACCAATCTCACTTTATTGTTGGATTGTATCCCTCCACAATCAGACACATTCAGTTGTACACCCCTAAAATCAATAGGCTTGTTAAACCCTACATATCTTATGACAAAATACTTCAATTGAGTCATATACTCTAACATCTATTTTCCTACCTCATTGGCATAGACTTTTTAAAAACTAATAAGATTTTATATGCTATTCCTTTCAAAAAATCAACTTCCAAAAAAGACTCTTAGACTATGTTTGGAAGTTTGGAGGGGAAGTGAGGGGAGAGTTTTGGAAAATATGAAGAATTGAGTGAAAAGAATAAAAAGATTTTGGGAATGACGGTTTTGGAGGGCTTGATTTTCTTCCTAACACCAAAAATCCCATAAAATGGGGAACTCAAAAATTGTATTGAAGGAGGGTTTTTGAGGGCTTACATAAATTTTCCAAATATCTTTTAGGTTGTTATATTATTTTAAAAATTAAAAAAATTGTAATGATAATGTCTCTTTTATCATTCTAAACAAAATCATATTTTCAAAAAATGTCAAACATTTTTCTATATTTTTTTAAAAATTCATTTTCGGAAGTCTTTCCATCCCTTCCCCTTCAAACTCCCATAATTCCAAAACACGATATTCAATAAGACATAATAATTAATGAGTAGCATAACTTCGCTCAAGTGGATCCAAGTTATTTCAGCACATTAGATTCCAAGAAATGCAACTTGAGGTAGAAATGCATACAAGATCTTTGAATATACTCTCAATCTATTTGCATGTTTAATTTGAAAATTGGTCTATCTTGAATTGATCCATGTTTTAAAATATCTAGTCATAGAGTTCTCATGAATCAGCTTATCACGATCTTTAGGGTTCGTTTGTTTTTTTAAATGAATTTTATAATGTTACATAATTTTGTGTAAAAAAATTTAAAAAGAAACTTTTCATAAAAGTTTTAAATGAAAATTTGGTTCGAATAATTATTCTTAAAATTTTATTTTAGATATTTCATTGAAATTTAATTTAGATATCAAAATTTCAAAAAATCACTTAATTTTGAAACTATTTTAAATAGATTTTTATAAAAATCATTTTTGAAATACCATTTTTTTTAAAAATTACGATTTTGACTATATTTTGGTCTTCAATTTGATCTTTAATCCATCTATACTGAAAGAATAAAAGCAAAAAAGTTATCTGAAATAGATTTTAATAAGTATGGTATATATTTTTAATACTTTTGTAAATTTGAAAATTATCATGAATCAATTCAGATAAGTCTTGAATCGATTAACAACCTTGTTCATGTGTAGAAAATTGAGCAAATATGCAGAATTTTTATGTCTGCCACACCCCAATTTTATTTAATCCAATTTTACCCCTGTTAAAAAATGTGAGAAACAAAGAATTTTTAAAGCAAATTTCCGGTATGCACCTCAAAATTTCCTGTACAAAATACCAGAAATTTAGTTAATTTGAAATTTTCTGTACAATATATCGGAAATTTAGTTAATTTGAAATTTCCGGTATAACGGAATTTTCAAATTTTAGGTATACCGGAGATTTCAAATTAACTAAATTTCCGGTATGTTTCAATTTTTGGTTTTTTAAACGGTTGAAATTTTGCCAACACTTTTGAAGGGTTCTGATTGCACCGATACATTTTTGTGGTCTAGAATGCACCACTATTTGTATAAATAGGGGTCTTAGGGTTGTCGGATAACACATCATTTCAACAAAATGCCTCTTCCTTAGTATTTTATTAAAGTATTTGTGTATTTCAATGACCACAACCCTGCTGTTCAGACCAAGATTCCAGATGACGCTGAATCCTTTGCCACCTTGAAATAAACGTTGAACAATTTGCTGCCTGATTCTGATAACAGAAGGGTGACAAAGATCGAGTTTCGGGAGGACTGGATTGATACAAATGGAAGAGTGAAATACAACTTAATTGAGTTGAAGAATGATGAAGATGTGAAGGCCATATGGATATCATTTCGCCGTAGGATAACTATAGGTCTGATCGAATTGGATGCGTAGATCCAAAAATCCGCTGACGACATAATGAAGTGTCTGATTCGTCCAGAGTCTTTCGGTAGTGCCTAGGTTTTCATGTTTCGGAGTACTGTTTATGCTTGTTGTTTGTCATCTGATGTTTGTTAACTATGTTTGTTTATTATTGATGTTATTTTCTTTATCTACTCGAAACATGTAATAGCCAAAAAGATTATACAATAAATAAGATGTCCGTACAAAATATACAAATATACAAATATACAAATAATACAATCATAACAAAATAAATCTACATAGGTCCTCCACGGGCAACATCCGCCAACCTAGCTAAAATACTGTGAACCTCACCATCAGGGTTCACCAAACCCATGAGGCTATCCAAGTGAGCTACAATGTACTGCAGGCTACTGTCTTGGTCACCACCGAGAGGTGGAGGTGGTGGTGGTGGTGAAGAAGCCCTGGTACCTGAAGGCCCTGAAACATCAGATGTTGCGGCAGATGGGATGACCCTAAGGTGTGACACACTGAGGAACCACTCCAGGTATCCATCCTTACACTGCCTAGGCTGTTGAACCACAATGGTTGTATCAAGGATCTCACGGGGGAGCTAAGGATGTGACTCTAAAACTAGCGATCAATGCCACCAACTGGAGCCTCTAGGATCGACCGTGGGATGCCCTGTATATAACCAAACTGGCATAGACACCTCTCAGGAAAATGTCTAGCCACATGGCTCTCCCATATGACATACCCTGAATATAAAGAAGATACATCAAAAGGAAGATGTTGGCGGTGATATGTATACAGTGTCCAGATGACATCATCCAGCATCAGAGCATCTAGCATCCGCCTGTACTCAATCATCCCTCCTGGATGGGTCTGTCTGGCCTTCCACCTCCTTGCACAAGGGTCAGCAGCTGCACGACACTGGGTATTTCGCTCACAAATGTGAGGGAAGTGCTCGTAGATCGAACACTACATAAATAAAAATAATCAAGCCCGGGTAAATTATAATAAAACACAAAAAACCATGTAAGCATATATACCTGTAACAAGCTCAAATAACCAGGAAGCTGTCTAGTGTCAGGACGAGATGCAGCATCAAGCGTCGTGTATAACATCGTCAATGCAGCCACTCCCCAAGCCCAACATGGGGTCTCAAGGTCGCTAAAGAGAGTAAGATAGCGGACATTTATATAAATTCCATACTTGTCCGCAAAGAGAGTACATGCCACTAGATGTAGCATGTACGCCCTAGCGGAAGCCTGGTACCTCCCTGCATCGACAAGCTCCTGATAAACCCTCCTCAACCAAGACATCCTGAAGTGAAAGCCCCGAGTGTCACCAAAATCCTTGAGCACAGCCAACTCATCAACCTCTAAAGCATCCATCACCATGTGCACCGCCGTCGGCTAGTCCCTATGAACTGGTGTAAAAAACATACCAGCTACCGGAAGGTGAAATAGGGAATGCACATCATCCAGAGTCACCGTCATCTCCCCGAATGGAAGATGGAAGGATGATGTCTCCGGGTTCCATCTCTCAACAAAAGTTAATAATAGAGGGGCGTCCAGCATCGTCAGGGAGCATCCAGCAAATTCCAACAAATGGAAGTCCCGAACTATCCTCGCCACCTGCTCAGGCATCGGTCTCTCGGGGAAGTTCTTCAACTTCGACCCGTGAGAAGTGAGAAGTGAGCTTCAGCACTGGACGCTCCTGTAACAAAAAAAATACAATTAAAAAATACAATTAAAACACAATAGTATAAATCAATTTGCATAATAAAAATTAAGCACTTAAGCAATGTTGCATACCTCGTCCTGCCATATCCTATAAGCGACATGGTCAGCATATCTTGTCGAAACGGACCTCTCAGAAGGTCCTCTTGGAAAACCTCCATTAGTGTGTATTGATGGCTCCGTAGGTGCACTTGTGGTGGTGTCTGTATCATGCACCACCCGCTCCTCAACAACCCCCTCCTCAACCACAACCACCCGCTCCTCAACTCTAGGCACCTCCTCATCAGCAACAGGTACCTGCTCCTCAGCAACAGCCGGCTCCCGAACAACAACCACCGCCTCAACCTCAGCAACCTCATGTAGGCAGGTAGGGGGTTTCGTGCACCTCGCTGCCGGGGTGGTTGAGCATCCACTACTGTGGTTAGAACCGGACGGAGGAACGTGTCCAGCACGTAAGACTGAGGTACCTGTGTAATGCCCTTTTTAGTTGCGTATTTTATTTAATTATGCCAAGATGTGCTATGTGTTTTATTTAATTAATTATGTATTAATTGTATGCTTATGAGATGTTTGTGCTAATGGTTGGGTTTTAGTAATAAATAATATTAGTTAGAGAAGCTTTTAGTTATTAGGCTTAAGTTAATATTAGTAAGTGTAGGGTGTTATTTAAGGCCCATTAGTAATTAAAAGGATAGTAAGGTTTAACTAAAACAAGGGTTTTAGGGGATTAGAAATTAGAAGCTCATTTTCACAAAATTGGGAATAGAAGAGGAGAGTGAAGAGAAGAGAAAGAAGAGAGATTGAAGTTTTTAGAGTTAGCTTCAATCCAAACCCAAGGTAAGGGTGGGATTCTTTCATGCTAAAGGGATATATGATGATGTTTAGGGTGGGTTTGATTATATGTTCTTTCTCCATGAATGTGTGATTTGAAATTGTTAGGGTTTATGATAGAATCCTTGAAATTGTGCCATTAATCATGTTATAGTTGTTTGGATGAGAACCCATGCCTAGAAACATGAATAGAAACCCATAACATGTGATAAAATGATGTTTGAAATGAGTTTGAATGGTTAAAATCGAATTTGGGTTGGTGTTGGAAGTGCTGAAAACGCACAATTTTCTGGTTCTGGTGTCGTGCCGAGCAAGCGTTTTGCTTCGTCGGGCGAGTGCTATTTTGTGGCTTCAACCGGGCGAGCAAGTTATTTCGTCGGGCGAGCCAACACCTACATGGTTCTGCCAGGCGAGTCGAGCGGGCGAGCGAGGGTTTTTGAGACCAAGTTTCTGCCTCATAGTGCCGGGCGAGTGATTGCTTCCGCCGGGCGAAAGGCTTGTTTTGAGAAATTTCAACTGTTCAAATCTTTTGATCCGTAATTCCTTTTTAAGTGTCGTTTGAATCTCCGAGAAGCTCTAATCATTGTCTATTTAATGTATATGTTTTGAAAACCAGTTGATATCATTTTGAAACCTTTCCTCGACTTGTATGTGTTTACCAGTGATTTTTGACAAACAACCGCTAGTCTTCCAAAATGTTTAAACAATCTGGTTACTCGCAGGATCGACTAGATTGATCCTAGGACATTGTCAAATAGTGTTTCAGTAATTCGATTCATATTCAATAATCTTTCTAGTTTGTAAATATATACAACTTTCTAATGTAAATTGCAATAAGTAAATAACTTCAAAACGAAATAAAGTAAATGCATAAACACCATAAACTTCGACTTAAAATATAACTTTGCATTTAAACAAATAATATGAAATGTAAATATGATGTTCTTCACACATACATTGTTTCAGCAAAGACTCTTTTCTCTAACGCTGGTACTTATAGTATTTTTGTGAATTTTTATATATTGATTCGAACATCCCAATCTAAACAATAGCACTCCTATTTATACTATTTCGACCCTAACGGTCTCTTCATAGATCTTTGCCACATTCGATATTTCGAACGTTTACTTCGTTTCAGATGTTCCCACGCGTCCGCTAACAAAACCGTCCCATTTGAATTTCAAATCTTCCCGCTTTAGCATTTCGATCATGTTAGCGCTTCCGTCGAAGGATACTTGTAAATATTACAAAAACTACTCTTGGTCGAATAACATTTCTTCCAAAGAGAAAAAACCTTAAATAGCTTTATGAGAACTATCTCTTCATCATAATCCAACACTTCAAGGTATCACAATCCTTTAGTCGAAATCTTCAGCTAACAAATTGCCCCCAATAAATGGCTATTTCGAATTCATGTAGAGATGGGCATTTCTTGTAACTATAGATTTCGACTGCTTTTTCAGTTCTACAGTAGTAACTGTCAATCAATCGTGGTTTACCTTCTCAAAACGTCTCATCGAGACGTGCGTGCAGTTATTATATATCATAACTTCCAACTCCCGAGGAAACTAAATAGACATTTTACAACTGTCCTTTAAAACGGCTGGCACGTAACCCAATACTTCTGACAAGTATAACCTACTACTCGCAAGCTGACTCTATAAAAACCCATCATTACCTCAAACTTCTGTTTTTACGCAACTTTATCTTCAACCTTCCTTCTTCCTCACAATCTCTGCAACTCTTTTCCAGAAACCCTTTTTTCAGAACAAAACCTAAAAATCACAATGCCTTCTGATAAGCAACCAAAGAAATTAAAGCAAACCACAGACATTGGCTTCTCAAAGAGTTCTGGTCTTCACACTACTCCAACAAGCAAGATCGTGACTACTGGAAATCGAAAGAAGATCACACCCCCAAAACTTACAAAAGAACAAAGAATTATCATGGCTTCTCAGGTAATGATTCCATATCTTCTTTCTGAATGAACATTAGGGTTTTTAGGGCCGTTAGCCCCAGAGGGTCATTTAGAAAAATGCGTAAAATTTTTCCCATATCACTTTGACACAAAACCCATAGTGAACAAAACCAATCCTTCCAAGAAAAAAGGCTTAACCCAACAATCTGTTGATTCCAACAAGGAAACGAGAGAAGCTTTCCAACTGGACTATATTACGGACAACTTTAGG
Source organism: Vicia villosa (assembly GCF_029867415.1). NCBI lineage: Eukaryota > Viridiplantae > Streptophyta > Magnoliopsida > Fabales > Fabaceae > Vicia > Vicia villosa. The sequence continues at coordinate 1,035,993 of NW_026705104.1, read as the reverse complement.
CCATTTCGCTCTTGTCCATCTTTAGATAAATCATATTTATCTTGGTTAGATAAAGTTGAGACCCAAAAAGCTTCACTTTGGAAATAATTAGGCATCTTCGACCTGATTCAAATGTCAAAACTAGGGTTTAGTTATTGTCAACCTTTGTTGTTATCTAGCTTGAACTATTGAGACAGTACATATAACACTTTCCACCTCCCATGTGGAATGATAACCCCCACACTTTTCGACATAACTGCCATTTCTGGACTTCCTCCAACAGGAGAAACCTTTGACCCTTATCAGGATAGCGAAAACTTAATCGGATTTACCGTCAAGAATGCTTCTTTCAGTTCCTATATCAGTCTATACCATACTCAAGAGGAAACTGTTTCCGATGCAGAACACATAGCATTCTTAGGTATATGGTTATCTAAGTTCGTCTTTTGTTGTAAATATTTGCAAGTTGCAAAGAGGTTTCTGACACTTTCTAACCAATTTCATGCGGGTCGAAAAATATGTTTAAGTGAACTTCTCTTAGCAAGTTTATATGAGAGTTTAGGGTCTGCGAGTGAGAAATTAAAAAACTATAAACCTGGCACTAACTTGCTCCTGTCTGGACCTTATTGGCTCCTTCAATTGTGGCTTAATGCCACTGTCGAACCTTCTTTTTCAATACATGGACAAGTTGATGAAAATAGTCCAGATATAAAGGATAGAAAAATCGAAGGTACCCGACTCCTCCGGTTGACTCCTGCTGATGAGGATACATATTTGCAAGCTTCTCTTACCCAATACACCTTAATGTTTTCGTCATGTCATACTTTCACTCCTACGATGGCTCCATTCGCTAGTTGAACTCACGGTCCATCTTGGTTTACTGCTTCACTTGAAAATGCTGTTAAAGAGAACAACACCACCATTGAAGACATATGGCGTGCATTTTTTCTTCCTCGATTGCTGGTTTTCATACTTCTACCAGTAAAAAGACATGTATGCTTGTTGGCTTATCAACCTAATCTTGTTTCTTGACAATTTGGATTATGCCAACTTATCACTGTTTCTCTCTTCCAATGGAAACGCGAGTTATGCGTTGCAAAAACCATTTAGGCAGCTCGAGATATTGTAACACACCAAAAACGCTATGCAGACTTTGCTGACTTCCAATTGATAGCGTACCAGCCAGCATTCTATTCCACAACAGGGTTCGACCAATGGTGGACGGAATTCTATTTTCTGAATATGTACAATCCTGGAGAAATTGACGCTAATCTAACAAAAGCTTTTTCATCTTTGCAGGACCAATCTCACAAAGGTAAACTCACACACAGCGAAGAAATCCAAGCATTCCAAAAGTACTTTGAAACTGTCTATAATCCTACCCAGATTCTTCGAACAGTTTGTGATGCAGCCCCTATTCTAAAAGAAAAGTTTGAAAAACAAATTTCTAAAAGAAATACTTATAAAGCCGTAAAACCCGAGTTCAAATATGACTTGGCTTTTGAGTTTGAACCACCCCAATTTCCAAGATTACCCAGTGCAGATTTTGCTATATCATTTTTCCCCTTACCCAAATTGGTTTGTGTGTGGGGATCTCTTTAAAAATTTGACGAATGATCGACAAAAACTTGCTAAAAGAGTGGTTGCAACCAAACATACCTTAGACAGTTTCAAAAGCTTTCTTCACTTCGACTTGGATGTAGTAAGGATTACCTCTCCAGTGGGTCAAGGTGTGGAATGTTTGGATTTCTTGGCTTTACAACATTTCAACCTACTAACCTTTGACATAGTGCATGTTTCGACCAATTTATTTTCTTTTCAGCCATTGAAAGTAAAACGCCAAGAAAAGACAAACCTGCAGCTAAAATTGCCTCTGGCATGACCATTTCCTCGAGTCAAGGAATTCCAGTTGACGAGGTTTCTCCCAAAACAATGAAAAAAATTAAAGGTATTTAATGATGTGATCTTTTATTTCTTTCCTTTTTCTAAAAGCCTTTGTCTTTTTCTTTTTTAGGGTAGTGGCAAACCTCTCTTGACGCTAAACAAAAGGAAAAAATCCAGTGGTGATGCCGCCGTTGTCGAAGAACGTGAGGAAATTGCTTCTCCCAAACCAAAAGGGAAGAAACAAAAGAAGCACAAGGCATATGTCTTTTCTTATCAAGATACGAACCTTGCTAATGTCCAACTCAAAGACGTTCCCTCTCCTCTCAGAGAAATTCAACCTCAACCTTCTAGAAACTTGGTTCTAGAGTACATTGGGAGCAATGCTTCTGAACCTGACCTTTAGCCGGTAATAATCTCTTACTATTTTCCTTTCCTCGAAAAGATGAATCTCTTCTTTATTCTAATACTCTTCTCTTTAGGAAAAAACTATGATCCCTATTGCCACCAATCAAGGTGACCCCTCAGATAAAGGGAACCAATCTCTACCCCAAAGCAATGTTGCACAAAACAAAGGATCTTTGACTGGAGCAACACTACTTGAACAGGCTAACGCTCAGCAAGAAAAAGAGATTTCTTCTTCTGTCAAAGACATGGAAAAGGATTTGGCACACGGTGAAGAGGCAAACTCTAAAGAGACTCCTAACAATCTTTTTCTTCATGTCAGTTTTCCCAGAGATTATGATGATAATATATTCACTAGGGATGCTGAAAAAACTTCCGACCATAATGAAAGAATGATTGAGGAAGAGACGGCACCTGAAATGAACAAGGATCCCCTTGTTGAAACTGCTGCTGCCAACACCACACAAACCAATCCTATTCAACCAACTGCAACCCATAACCCAACTTTGCCACTTACTGAAGAGGAAATGACTACTCTAAAGCATAAAGACCCTCTTAGATACGTGAAATTGATGATGGCTTGGATGGAATCCTCTTCTGATAAGAGTCTGTCTGGGGCTTCGAATCCTTCTGGAACTAGTGCATCTGAAGCATCTTATGATGATCTCTTGAAGCAAGTGAAAGAGTCTGTTTTTGAAGTTGACATTTTTGAGAAACTGAAGACAGAAGCGAGTGCTGGCTCGAGCATTAAAAAGCTGAAAGGCAAGATTAACATCACTGCTTGCCCTACTGATGTAGGCAAAACCCTCATCGATATTCAAAATCTAATTGATCAAGTCCAGGCAGAACGAAACAGAGAAGTGGACGCTACTGCACAAATCAAGCCCATCAAATGCGCCAAATCTACTGAACTCGACGAAGCGCTTGTTGCTTATGAAGCCTCTAAGAAATTGCTTGCTGCTCAGCAATTAGCACGAACTAACTTCAACAATTATGCTTCTTCTATTAAACTCTGGGAATCTCAAATCAAAGATTTGGAGCAAAAAATCTCCAATGCAAAGACAGAGCAAGCTGCTATTAAAGGCTATGACAGCACAGAAGCGGACAAGTTGACGAAGCAAAGCGTCGAACATGTTGAAAAAGCTACTACTATGGACACAGAGGTCGCTCGCCTGAAGGAAATTCAAGTTGCCACCCAATACAAAATGGGTTTAGCAAAGATAAAATACCAACAAATGAAGGCCTCTATTCCCTTTTAGCCTTTTCAGTCTATAAATTAATTCTGCTAGTAATTCACTTTTAAGACAAAACTTATATTTTTTGGCAACTTTGAATGTCTCAATCTAATTATTACTTTAGATGTGATAATTACTTCTATATTATGACTATTAAAGTTGGGCCCTCCATAGGCATTTCTCTATGGTCATTAAGTTTCAATTAGACTTTTGGGTGCCCTAAGCAAGTAACTGTCAATTAATCATGACACGTTTTCCCAAACGTCTATTCAGTTCTCAAGTGTGTAGGTCGTGTAATGATTTAGTTTTAACTTCCTAGCCACGAATGCGGCGGACTATACAACTCCCCTCTAGGGATCTAACACGTGGTCCACCACTACTGCTTTTGCGTAATTAACCCCAACGTGGGTTACTCCTATATAAACCTCTCAATCTTTCTTATTTTGTTATTCCAATCCAAACGATAACTTCACTCTCTCTAAAGAAAACAATTCTTTTACTTCCCTTATCATGTCTTCCTCTACCAAAGAAAATATTCCTCACATCATCAAAGAGAGGATTCTTTCTCCTACTGATTTTGATGAACAAAGGGTTGATCTTTCCCTTATGTTCGCAAAGCAGAACTTAGAGTATTACCTAACTATCTTAGATGGACCTATCTATCCATCTGTTCTTGCCAACTTCTGGAGAAATGCAACTGTCCATAGGGACTGTGAGGGCAGAGAAGCTATCCACTCCAACATCTTTGGCTTCCCTATCACCATCAATACCAAAACCATTTCAAAAGTGATTAAGTGTGAAGCCATTAGAGCTTGCATTGCTGAATATGATAGAAAGCTTGTCTCTGACGTTCTGAGGGTGGTGTTTACTGACCCTAATAAGGCATTTACTGCCTTTATAGGTAGGATCTGGCATCAAGTTCTTGTTTTTAACTTTCATCCCAGGACGGAAGATCAAGACAGAATAATGCTTGAAGATCTCAGGTTCTTATACCCTCTTCTTCACATGGAAAAGATCAACATACCTCTCGCTATCTTCAACTATCTTAAGGAAAAGATCATGGACTCACGCCAAGGTGGGGTCCTTTTCATTCCTTATGGAAGACTTCTGACTCACATCTTCATTAAGACGGGTGTGATCAGGAAGATGCGTGCAGCAGGATTATCAGATTTCCTTGCAACAGAGTGTGGGGGAAAAATAGATCTAGAGAAGTTGCGTTTTGGACGTGACTGAAATTATCTTCTAGGGTTCTTTTATTAATGATGATGCATCCTTGGTTCTATGCATCATTTTTTGTACTTCTACGTAATATGTAGCCATTTTGGCATAATAAATATTTTGGAATGAAATATATATTCGCCATTTTAGCTTATAATGTTAACTTCTGATATCTACATTGTTGCAATCTTAACCTCATGCATAAATGGCTTATATTTCTTTAAATACTTCCCATTTACTTTTAGGATCCTTCGATCCTCTACTAGTTCTTCTATCTCATAAGCATTATTTGAAAATGCTTTCAGAATTCAAAAAGGTCCTTCCCAATGTGGAGACCATTTTCCCAAAGCCTTACTCTTTTTATCCATAGGTAATATAACTTTCCAAACTAAATAATTTATAATAAAAGTTTTACCTTTGACCTTTTTGCTATATGCTCTTGCTACTCTCTCCTTCTGCCTCCTCAAGACTTCTAACGCGCGTAACCTTTCTTCGTCTACTTCTGTCAACTCATTCATCATCATTTCCCAATATAGGTTATATGGGATTTCTCCTTGATTTTGTATCCGTACTGATTGCAAGTAGATTTAGACAGGTAAGACTGCATCATGTCCAAACGTTAGCTGGAAAGGTGTACTATTTGTTGCTTCTTTAGGAGAGGTTCGGCAAGCCCAAAGCATTTGATCTAAAGTCTTATGCCAGTTTTTTGGCTTTGTTCCTACATGCTTCTTTATCAAACCAATGATTACTTTGTTTGCTGCTTTGACTTATCCATTTTCTTGAGCATAGTAGGGTGTGGATGTTAGCAACTTGAATCCCATTTCTTTTGAGAATTCTTGCATCTTTCGACCAGTAAATACTGATCCTTGATATGTTGTTATAGTTTCTGGGATTCCAGATCTATATAATATTTGTTTTTTGAATGAAATCTATGACCGTTTCTTGATCTACATTTACCAAAGACGCTGCTTCGACCCATTTAGTAAAATAATCAATTCCCACAAGAATGTAATTTTGACCTTTAGATGAAGTAGGTCGAATTTCACCAATTAAATCTAAAGCCCAACCCCTAAATGGCCATGGCTTGATAATTGCGTGAACCTCACTGCAGAGCATGTTGGATTCCTGCATGTATATGACATTCTTGACAGTCTTTAGCAAATTCTATACAATCCTTTAGCATGGTAGGCCAATATATCCCATATCTGAAAAGCAACCATTTCATTTTATGGCCTGCTTGATGTGCCCATCATGCTCCACTATGAACGCTAGATAATGCCAAGTACGCTTCATTCTCACCCAAACATTTTAATAAGATGCCTTCAGGATTTTTCTTGAATAATTCGTTACCCATCAAAACGTACGACAAAGCTCTATACTTGGTCTTTCTGTCTGTGTTCAACGAAGGATCTTTAAGATACTCTATAATTGGAGTTCTCCAATCTGTGTTTGTTAGAGTATCAATAGCCAACAATTTGAATTCCTTTTCGCTAGTGTAACCTAAACGATTTCTTTCCAAGTCACTTGGAGATAATTTGGTTGCCATTGCTTTTCCTCTTACTTCAACCAATTCCTCTAGCTTCTCCTTTGAGATCTTATATCCTAAAGCTATTTGTGCTAAATCATTAGCCTTCTGATTTTTAATTTTAGGGACATGCTTTATGTCTACATACTCGAATTTTTTAAGCAACCTATTTGCAATAACGTGTAGCAACCTGCCCTAAATATTAAGATTTTAGAGTCGCCACCTATTCTACCAGGGCGAATAGGAAACCCTACGTAGTTAAGAGAATTCCAGGTAAGTTATTATATTCGGGTCAAGGGAAGGTGTTAGGCACCCTTAACCCTTTCCTAAGGTTTTAAGTTTAAGGCAAAGGTTTGTGGCTAAAGATGTTAAGGTTTAGGGTTTATTGCTAAGGAAATGAATAGGGTGAAAAGTGAGATTTTGGGGAAGGGGACTCGCCTTGGTTATCCAAGTGCCTACGTACCTCCTTATGGAGGATCAGAGTCTACGTAGTTCGGGGCAGGGTTGTACGCCTTAGAATTGATATGAGGTGGTTTGAAGGTATTTTGAATTACATTATCGCAGTTTTGAAAATCTGTAGTTTTGTGAAAGAAATGTGTTTTGATGTGGTGTACAACCCTGATTTTAATATGTTCTATTAATCGCGATGATTAATAAATTTAATCACCATAATTAACAGATTTAATAAAGAATCACTAATTATTCTAATCGATAGATTCGATTATCACCATTAGCAAATAAATGTATTTTAAATTAAATTATTAATTATCGTTACTCCTCGTAATCAATAGATTTGATTAAAATAAATAACGAATTGATAAAAAATATGCTAATCATCGTAACCAATAGCATCGGTTAAAACCCTTTAGCAAAATAAACCTTATTTGAATTTATTACTTAAATAATTAGATAATCGATTATTACCCATCGCGATCAATTAATTTAATCGAAAGAATATATAATAAGATTCTAATATTAAATTATCCTAATTAACCTAATTAATAAAACCTAATTTTAAATTATTTATTAAATTAATCTAAGATCCTAAATTAGAATAAATAACCTAAAACCTAAATTTAATCAATTTACTAGAATAAACCTAAAAAAACTAAATTGATTTAATTAAAAGAAACAAGAAAAAGATTAAATAAATAAAAAAAACCTGGGCATGATCCTGTGTGACAACTCTGTGAGTATCCATGGTGTTCCTTCATTCTTGATGCGTAGGATCTTGTTTGCTGGAGATCCGACGGTTGGCTGCATCAGGTACGTCATGGGCGCGTGTAGGGGAGTGGCACCGAATCCGGAAGTTTGTTTATATAGAAAATTGTATAAAAATAAAGAGAGACACTGGGTATCGAACCCAGGTCTCGTTAGGGACAAGCTCTTTTCCTCAACCACCTGCGCTATATTCTCTATCTAATATTTATATAATCATAAAACAATATATAATAATACGTGAGTTGATTCTGGAAATTTAAAAGAAAGGTCAAACCGGTCCCACTGTTTCCTGTGCACGCCAATGATATGGAGAGAGAGAAAACTCCATCGTTGACCCACTGCCGCACGCTCGCGAACAAATAAACAGAGTCGCCACAAATATATTTATCCCATAAGGGAAAGGAATATCAGAAAACCTGGCAAAGGGTAAGAACAAGGTCTTGCGACCAGAGAATCTAGGAACGGGAGTCGGTTACGCAAGGGGAAGGTACTAGCACCCCTCGCGCCCATCGTACTCGATGGTATCCACCTATGTTTGTTTCTATCTAAAGGGTGTGTCTAATGTCTATATCTACATGCGAATGAATGCAAAAGAAATACGGGGAAAAGAAGGAATATTTACAAGCGTGCTCGTTCAAGCCCCGCGACTTGATGCCTACGTATCCTTTTCAGGAATCAGAGCGCCGTAGTTCGGCTCACGATTTTCTGTTTGTTTTTGTGTTTTTTAGTTGGGCGGAGTTAACGCTCGCGCTCTTGCATAAGGGGACAACCTAGGATGCAATGGAGCGGAGATAACAATGCCCTTAAGAAAGGAGAGAAAGAGAGAGAGAGTTTGAGTGTTTCGAGGAAATCCCTAAAGCAAGGGAAACTCGAGTTACTCTTTGGTTTGTGTCTTTTAGAATTTGGGAACTTACGCCCGAATGGAACCCTAAAGCAAGGGAAATCCAGGCACTCGAATGATTCCCTAAAGCAAGGGAGATCCAAGCTTCCATTCCCTTTTTAAGAATTTTCACTTTGATTATTAATGTTTTAAGTGTTTTCTTTGTATTTTTTATGGGGATTTTTATTTTGAGTATTTTTAGATGTTTTAGTGTTGTAAAAGAAAAGAAACTAGCCTAAGTATGAAGGGAATTTCTACCTAATGTTATCATGGTTTCTACCTAAGGTTAGGAATAAAAGACACATGAAAAATAAAGCAAAAAGTGGAGTATAAGAAAATAGCATAAGAGCATGAAATAGAACAAGTCAAAATATAGCACAAAAGTGAATTAAAAGTACTATTATTTTTATGTCGATTTTTATGAGAGAAATTGAATTACAAGTCAAGTAAAAAGACTAAAAAACAAATAGCCTAAGACTAATATTTTTTATGATTGTTTTTTATGTCAAAATGATGTATCAAAGTCTAAAATGATAGGAGGAAATTAGTTTTATTTTTATTACAAGAACTGACAAAAAAGATCTAATAAAAATCTAAATGAAAAATGGAAACAGGGGGGTGCCAATTGAATCCAGTGGTGTAGGAATGAAACAAGCGCAGGCCCACGCAAAAAGGCCCATGGGAGTTTTTTTTGTTTTCAGAGTGGCCAGAAAGGAGAGTGGTACGTGGGCCTCTATGGGGTAAGAAAGCAGTAATTTCATGGCCCGAGCTTGTTTTTATTCATGTTCTTCTTTTCAGCCAAAAATGGAGACAATGGGCCAGGGGGTACGAAGAGAAATTCGGTGAGGCCCAACAATTTGTACTGATCCATATGATTTATTGTTCAGATTTTTGTTTCATTTTTCTCTGATGGCAAAAATAGTGAGTGTTCATGGGCCTAAGGAGCGAGGTGTAGCATTTGAAAACAGTGTGAGGCCCAAGGATTTTTCAACATATTTTTGTTAAGATTTCATTTCTCTTCAAAGAAAATAAAATAAAAAAGAACAATTAAAAAACAAAAAGGATGGAAAGAGTGAAATTAGGGTTCGTGTGGCTATTCAATTACTGAAGAAACTTTCTCCCTCATGAGCAACAAACACGGTGCGGCGGAGATCCCCCTAAGCTCACCGAAAACGGCGTCGAAACGCCACCGTTCCTTCACACCCTCTCTCTCGTTCTTTCCTCTCAATCTCTTTCATCTCGCAACTCAACGATTAGCTTAAACCCCAAACTCCCACATCTAATTCGCAATATTCTACAACCATTCAAAATCAAAGCTAAATGAAATGGAACCTGGAATCGTAGCAAGAGAAAGGTCATAGAATTCCGGAGGAGCTTCCAATCGTAGTTTACGCAAGATAGAAATCGGAGCTCTCACGGAGTAGAAGCTTTCAATCGGAGTCGACGCGAAATAAACACGGAGACGAAGGAGCCGATGATGATTCAGGTAAAATTCTCTTCTCCCTCCTTCGGATTCTTCTATCTTTTCTTCTTCTACCTTCTATTTTATTCTGGATTGTGTGTGTCCGAGTGTCGTGAGCTCCGTGCGATTGAGAGAGTGCCGAGGGTGATGGCGGAGATTAGGCTTAGCACACCTTCGTTCAGAGTTCAAAGGTGGAACTCTGATGAAGGTTGGAGGTTGCGCTTTGGTGATGGTGGAGAAGATGCAGAGTGTGGCGTTGAAGTGTATGCGTGAAGAAAAATGGAGAATGATGATTATGGAGATTGAAGAGAGAAGAAGCAGAGAGTGAGAAGAGAGAAAGGGTGAAGAGTCAGGTGAAGATGATGAATGAAAAAATGGCGTGAGGATTAGGGAGAGAGGTTGAAGATGAGAGTGGGTCTGTTATATAGAGATTGAGGGATGAAGTTTGCAGTTAGAGAGGGTGATTGTGAGCCCTTGGATTGAGAGGATTCTGTTATGAATTGAAGGGTGAGGATTTGAGAGTTAGTTATGTTGGTTAGGATGTGAAACTGAATCAGTTTGTTACAGTTAGTAATTGGTTAGGTGTTGGTTGCATTCTGTTATCACAGTTAGAAGACTTGAAAAAGTTGGTTATGAAATTCTGTTATTCTGTTATATGGCAGTTAGGAGATAGGTTAGTTAGGAGATTTGTTTGTTATTTTCTGTTATGAATGTTGGTTAATAAAGACAATTAAGCTGTTGTTCTGACTCTTGAATGCTTTTTTCTGAATATGGTGAATGCTGAACCGAACTATTCTTGTGCGCAGGTCTGACTCTGGTATGAGTTTGGATGTGCGACTGTTTAGGAATTGCTGGTGTGAACTTGTGGTACGAATTAATGGCAGTCAGGTACGGATGCGAGCTCATGATTATTTGGGACAGTTGAGTGGATCCAAGCCCTTTGAATTTAATCAATGGCTTGTTCTTCTTATTTGTCTATTAGGTGAGATGTAGGGGCTGGTAAGTGATGTATAGAATTGCATGAGCTGAACCGTTTTTGTGAATCGCCTTGTTAATTAGTTTTGAAGTTTGGACCGTTCTCGGCATACAGTTTGAATTGTAGTGTGTGTAGTTTTTTTTGTAGTTTTTGGTATATGAGAATTGGCGTATGGTATGTTAGTAATGTGTATGGTTTTGGGTAGAGTTAACTGTTAGTGTGAATTTGTTTGGTTATTGAGAATGGATGAGGTTTAAATGGTTAAGTATGAGTCAGGATAGGATTATGAAAGTGTGCGGCGATTGTGTATGAATTATAATGCGAGTTTATGATGATTTTGGCCTGGTTTTTGAATGATGCAGGTGGTTTTGAAGAAATGTGTTAGAGGTATTAGTTACAGATTAAAGGCTGAGACCGAAATTGTTGCGAGGTAAACGAGATTCTCTTTTTCCTTTCCGGATTCTCTGTTACAACTATTCCGTTATCTCAATTCTGAACTGATGCACATTTGTTTGGTATTGTTGTGTGCTACTGTTTGATATAGGTTGCAACAGATTTGGAAGATTGTGGGTTTTTGTTACTACACCAGAATGAACAACTAATGGGTAAGTGGGGTGAGTTAGAATGTATGGTAAAGATTCAGTTTTGCAACAGTTAGGATTTAACTGTTAGTAGTTAGTTTGAACATGGTTTTGGAAGGTTTAGAAATAATTGGAAATGATTTAGTAGTGGTTTTGTATGGTTTAGTGTGGAACTGTTTTGAAATTTATGAATATGAATGATGGCTTAATGCATTATGGTTGGATAGATGTGATTTCTAGGGTGGGTTTGATACACAGGGTTATTTTGGTTTTACAGGATGATGGAAAGAAGTTTGGACTGATGTATGCTTGGTTTTATGCAGGTTAGCATCAATTTTGGAACAAGGTCTATCAAAGCGACACACATCATTGCTTGAACAACAAGAAATGCCTATCCACATGGCACAAATAAAACGGTTATGAAGAAATGGAGAAAGAGAAGGATATGTTTTAGGAAGTGCTGTATTTTTCCCGTGTAATTTTCTTTGTACTTGCAATGAATCAGACATGTATTTCAAATGCCTATTTTTCCGTGTAATTTTCTTTGTACTTGCAATGAATCAGACATGTATTTCAAATGCCTTGGATTTTGAGTGTAACTTGTAATACTTTGGCTTTGGCTTGTAATGACTTATTCCAAGCGAGGAACTTTTTTCTCCATTTTCAATTCTGCGTCTTGATTGAATGAACTACAAGATATGATGAGAAATAATCGAAAACCTCTAGAAGTTTAGTCAAAAGTCAACTTTCTATATTTGACTTTGACTAAAAGTCGAAGTTTGAATTATTTCCTTTCAATTTGAAATGATTCTCAAGACACTTTATCTCACCTCAAACTTTTGCGCAAAATCCAAAGCATATGATTTGTAACATAAGTAACCAAGCAAACCAATATTTGATTACATGATGAAACCCATATGAAATCTCAATATGTTGAGATTGCCCATATAGTGATCATAACCAAATCCTGAAGTCCACTGGTAAACCCAAACACACAGGCCCAAGAAACATAATCCTTTGATCAGACACTATACATCGTTTTGCTCTTGATGGGAAGATAAATAAGCCTTTGTGCCAAGTCTCGTTCGTGCGAAACCCCATTTTGCTCCATGATTCTTGATCCCCTATTTTTAGGTGCCTTATTAAATGAATGAATGCAAAATTATGCAAATGACCTAATGGAGGTATGCAGATGATTCAAAAGCTATAAGCCAGATAGAAATAAAGGGTAGGACAAATTTGGGGTATGACAGCTGCCCCTATTTAATCGTCTTATACCTGAACGTGAGATTGACGCTAGCCTTTCGAACATTCGAGGTAGAAGAAGATTAAATATCAAAGTACCAGAAATTTGTCCTGAAGAGAATATGGTATCAGTGTTATCTTTATTTTTTTTGTTTTGATATCTGCTGGGGAAAGAGAGATTTGTTTCTGGTGGAAAAGTTTATGGTGAGTAATGGTTGAATGGTGATAGCTTGTAACGTGGTAACGGTGCCAATACAGGGTTTTCAAAGAGAATGGTTGTATGAAACAATGACTGAAAAGATAAGATCTCGTAGCGATCTATGACTCAACATCGACTCGACATCAGGAGAGGGTCTCGTACGATCTTCAGGACTAAAAGGAAAAAGATCTCGTACGATCTATAACTCAACAACGGGAGAAGATCTCGTACGATCTCCAAGACTGAAAGGAAAAAGATCTCGTGCGATCTATGACTCAACATCGGGAGAAGATCTCGTACGATCTCCAAGACTGAAAGGAAAAAGATCTCGTGCGATCTATGACTCAACATCGGGAGAAGATCTCGTACGATCTCTAAGACTGAAAGGAAAAATATCTCGTGCGATCTATGACTCAACATCGGGAGAAGATCTCGTACGATCTCCAAGACTGAAAGGAAAAAGATCTCGTGCGATCTATGACTCAACATCGGGAGAAGATCTCGTACGATCTCCAAGACTGAAAGGAAAAAGATCTCGTGCGATCTATGACTTAACATCAGGAGAAGATCTCGTACGAACTTCAGGACTGAAAGGAAAAAGATCTCGTGCGATCTATGACTCAACATCGACTCGACAACAGGAGAGGATCTCGTACGATCTTCAGGACAGAAAGGAAATAGACCTCGTGCGATCTACGACTCAACATCGAGGTTTGGAGCAGGAAATTGGTTCTGAAATGGTTTGCCAGGTTCGAAACTGGGCTTTGAAAGGGTTTTCCAGGTTGGGAACCGGGCTTTGAAAGGGTTTGCCAGGTTGGGAACTGGGCTTTGAAAGGGTTCGAAGGTCGGAAGGCAAAAGGTTCACAACACGGGGGTTGGACCTGAAAAGTTTTCCCATACGGGGGAAGGGACCACGGAGACTAGTGACGACTAGACTCGATCAAAAGACATAATCACGAAGATGTTGATGCTTGCGAAGCATAAGAATTACATTAATCCCTCAGGCCAAAGGCGGGGTGTAACTCTTCAAGAGTGGCAATCGTTCGAATTACCACACACCAAGTATGGTTATTCAAACGATTGAAAAATGAGATGGGTTAAATGCCCACCCTCATTCACGCTCTAATCTGCACGCAGCATACGGGAAATAACCTCGGAGACAATGATTCTGACGAAGAAAGACATTGCATCCTATCCATATTGGAGAGAGAAAATGAGACTTCTTTTGGAGATTGAGGATACCGGGTATCGGCACCGTGGCATAAGGAGATTTGTAATGTAGTAGCAGATATCAATTGGAGTTTGTAAGGACAATATTTTATGTGGGGAAGTATCGTCGTCTTGATTGGGTGCTGATTTGTATTATCTGGCTTATGCTTTGTATGCATGTTTGAATTTTTCTATGGCGTAATGCTCCATTTTGATGGCTATGCTACGCTTTTGAGGATGCAATGTTATATGCAGTGAATGCTATATGCAGAGTGCCAAATAAAGGCATTAGTGAGGTAAACACCAGGGAGAATCCCCTTAGTGTTAAGAATTATGTACAGATGCCAATAGATATTGGACTTTGACTTGCAAGATGCCCCTTCGGGTTGTTGGCTTGTAGAGTGTAGAATAACTTCTGACTTCTCATCATGTGCCACTGCTTGGAAGATTTTCAACTTGAGGAGATTCCCTCGATTCACCATGTTGGGGATGAGAAATTCAGGTAAGGAGCCTTGAGTAGCGAAGTAGAACCTCTCCTGGGAGAAATAAACTCCTATGCTTGAGGAATGGAACAAACTCTCGGGAGAAATAAACTCCATGCTTTGGGAGAGGCCAAGGTTCCAGGAGAAATAAACTCCTATGATTAGGGAGAGGACACTAAAACTCAGAAGATCGTGCCCCAAGTTTCATGACCCATGAAGGAAATTGCCCTAGTGGATCCTTGGAGAGATTTGTCAAATCTCGACGTAACTGCCCCAGATTGGTTGAATTTGAGAGAGATTCCTCGACATGATTGCCCCAGATTGATCAAAGCTTGAAGAGATTTATCGACATGATTGCCCCATATATGCTGAATTTGATAGGTCAAACCTCGATTTAATTGCCCCTGATTAGGCACATCTGACTAGAATCCTCAAGCTTTCCTTGTTTTGATGCCAAACAAACATGGGAACAACTTCACCACGCTCGACGGAGTCTTTAAACTCTTCCTCTCAAGGTAATCAAAGAAAGCATTAACTGTTCATGCCCAACGGAGTTTTTAGAGAATCTGCCCCTTGATGGTCAACATTTGAAATGATTAGCTTTTACCCCTCGGAGTTCTCAAGTCTCTTGTATTTTGATATGATCAAGTTGCTCACTGATTCTCATCCTCGAAAATTGCCTTGATGTTAAGCACATATCTTGCATGCAAAAGAATGTTAATTCTAAGAATGATGATTCTAATGCAAAGCCTATGTTAGTCTTGAAGTTGTAAAACTTTTTTTGTGAAATGAGGTTGCGACCTCTCGTGACCGAATCACTAGTTGACACAACCTCGATTTTTTGCATATGGAAGATAAAGCAAACGTACGATACCAACATGGATATGAGTCTCGCTTCATTGGGATTCAGTTAAACGCTATCTCATCAGAGTGCGCTTTCAAAAAAAAACCCTACTTCAATTAGGACTTTTAAGGGTTGTAACTTGGCCGGGTTCACGGTTTAAAGAAACAAAGGATATTTAGGCTCAAAATTATTTGTACCCACCCCCTTCGTGATGTTCTCCAGTCCTATGTTCAATTTAGCTTGATACGAGTGTTCATCCCTCACAAGGAATTTTGAAATGGTTGAGGAATCAATGAGGTTCTTTGGACACGGCGGTCGCTCACCTTTTATTCTTCTGATTCATTATCACACGACTTTGTTCTCTTGTTTGGCAATTTCATCATCTTTTTCCTTTTGCCATTTTCTTTTCATCTTTTTTTTTTTCATTATTTTTTCGCCATTTTTTTTTGCTCTCTTTTTTTTTTGAACAAGTCGTGTGACCTCGCATAGTCTTTGATTCGTTGGAGGTGATTGCGACCGCCTCACTCCTTTGATTTGATGAAGGATTACCATTGTGGTATCATCATCTCTTGATCTCTTGATGGAATAAGGATAATCATTGCGGTTTTGACATTCCTCAACCTTTTGGAGGATAACCATTATTGTATCCTTAGATGCATGCCCTTCTGGTGAGTTTTGAACACTCGATCAAGTTAAATGAACACTACCCTGCCCCAAGGTTAAAATAAGGGTTTTTTATGATTAGAAAAAGAAACTCCTACTTCAAGGCTCAAAGGGGTTAACGATGGTCTATCTCCCTTATATCTCCGGTGTTTGGGGATTCGAAATAATGCCTGTACATCCTCAGTAGGGTTTTATTCAAAAACACACGATTAGAGATTTTGCATTTTTATCTTTCATCATTCTCCCTCCGCTTTTTGCCTAAGCAAGAGATTAGTAAAGTCGGTATCGTAATGCCAAAACATTTTATGAGTGATAACGAATGGATTACTTCAAGACGAACATGAACAATGTATTATGATTTTCATTCAGAAATTAACAAGTTTTTACATGCTATAAATGCTTAAACAAACAATGAAATGTTACGAATGAGAATGCAATGAAGAACTGAATGGCTGCCATTGTTGAGGAGACTTGACTCCGTCTGGACTTGTTGATCTCGAATACTTTCTGCAATTCCTTCCAAACTCTTCAGATTACTTCAAAAGAAAACCTTAACGAAGTCACCCAAGAGTTGTAAATTTTTGCCTCACTTTAGGGATTCGAGCAATGCTAGTGATGCAATGCTCAAGATAAGAGTTCGTCTTGCTTATCCCTCAATCGGGAGCCCCAAGTATAGATGTTGGAATAGTAATCTCCATCATAAATGGAAGGAATCTTGTATGGTCATTAAATTGAGGAGATCTACTTGTGGTGAAGAAGACCCAATACTCGAATCTTAACCAATTGAAGTTCCAACAAACAGGGAAGCGAATGGGAACAAGGCAATAGAATCACGTCAATTTGTTTCTCATATTCTTCTTGTCTCCATTAACAAGCGAAGCCACTGAGAAGGAGATCCTGAGAAAAGGCGACTGATATATGAAGTAGAACCTTGAGAATGAGAAACGTTGTGAAGAACACTCTTGATTACCACATGGAAGAAGATTTTGACAAAGTCATCCAGGAATTTGTAACGCTTTTAGGGATTCGAGCAATGCGAATGATGCAATGCTCAAGATAAGAGTACGTCTTGCTTATCCCTCGATCGGGAGCCCCAAGCAACTTCCACATATGTATAAGAGATGATTACCAATTCAGCTTCAATATCCAAACCATTCGGAGTGAGAGTGGATGATCCTTGCATTTCTTGATATCAGGCATTAGGCACAAACCAACAACATTTGAATCAGTGGAGTCACGACTTTTTATAGCTTTCAATCTTTTCTCCAAGAGGTCGAACCTTTTGTCAAATTCAATACTTGGGAACTTGAAGACTTCAATGATCAAATTGTTCTCATGATGTGTTTCCTTCTTAAGAGTGATAAGAATCTCAACAATCAAACATTCTGATTCATAGGACTTTCTCTTGAGGTGAGATTAACATTTGCATTTGGCTTCTGAGGAACTTGTCTTAACTCTTCATGTCTAAAATAAAAACTTGAAGAGCCTCCATAGATTGATTCATGTTAACCCCCATTTCTGTTCCCATCCCATTTAAAACCCACAGAGTTGTTCCAATATCAACATTTGAGCACGTAGCGGTGAGAAGTCAATTGTATTGTTGATGTCAAAGTCTGAATAGAAAGGCCCCCACAAGCTTCTGATAGAACCATGAAATGCATGATAGTGTGAATGCAATGTGTTCGTTTATGGAGAATCCTAAAGTCTTTTCACACTTTTTCTTTTTCTTTTATTTTTTTTTGAAATCAAAGCTTTATTTTGTATAGAATATCTTTTCTCTTTTTCTATTTCTTTTTTCCTTTTTTATGGAAATAGACTTTAGGATCCCCCACAAATGAAGTGGATAAAGCAATGATGTTATGTAATGCAAAGCATGGGATCAAGGTCCATATAATCTTAGTAACCACCGCACAATCCTCTGAATAACTGATGTGAAACCTCTGTACAGGCCAAATGTCACAGGATCAAAGGTTCGACGCCTTTTTGAAATACCAGAATATCAAGCACCATAAGAACAGACCAAATAAAGGTCCGACCTCAAATATGATGAGCCAATGGTATGTAGGAGCCAAGGTTTCCTGTCCCACCCCAATCTCACAGGTATGTAGTCTAGACACGGACAAGTGGTCCCTAATGGTCACTAGGGTCTACAGTTCCCATGGGGTACAAAGTGTTTGAGGCAGCAAGCGTGCCAGACACAGTGTTCCATGAAAGAACCTCGCCCAGTTGTGGTACCCCATGTCAAGCTCGATCGTAGCAAGAGCCACGGGAGTCAACATGAGCATCCACGCTAATCCTATGTGTCACTGGCCTGGGTAGTGGGCCTTTTACCTCACAAAAACCCCCCACCTGCAAAACAAAGCAGAAAAATATGTGGCCCCCACGGGGACCCATAATATAGTCCAGATGCATGATGTGCAAGCAGAAATAAACATGATATGCAAGCAGAAAATAAACATGCAAACATATATACAAGATATAGACATAAAAAAAACAAATAAACACCCAATAAAATAAAACAAACAAAGGCTAGGATCGACTTGCTTAGGTATCCCCAGCAGAGTCGCCAGCTGTCGCACGCTCGCGAACAAATAAACAGAGTCGCCACAAATATATTTATCCCATAAGGGAAAGGAATATCAGAAAACCTGGCAAAGGGTAAGAACAAGGTCTTGCGACCAGAGAATCTAGGAACGGGAGTCGGTTACGCAAGGGGAAGGTACTAGCACCCCTCGCGCCCATCGTACTCGATGGTATCCACCTATGTTTGTTTCTATCTAAAGGGTGTGTCTAATGTCTATATCTACATGCGAATGAATGCAAAAGAAATACGGGGAAAAGAAGGAATATTTACAAGTGTGCTCGTTCAAGCCCCGCGACTTGATGCCTACGTATCCTTTTCAGGAATCAGAGCGCCGTAGTTCGGCTCACGATTTTCTGTTTGTTTTTGTGTTTTTTAGTTGGGCGGAGTTAACGCTCGCGCTCTTGCATAAGGGGACAACCTAGGATGCAATGGAGCGGAGATAACAATGCCCTTAAGAAAGGAGAGAAAGAGAGAGAGAGTTTGAGTGTTTCGAGGAAATCCCTAAAGCAAGGGAAACTCGAGTTACTCTTTGGTTTGTGTCTTTTAGAATTTGGGAACTTACGCCCGAATGGAACCCTAAAGCAAGGGAAATCCAGGCACTCGAATGATTCCCTAAAGCAAGGGAGATCCAAGCTTCCATTCCCTCTTTAAGAATTTTCACTTTGATTATTAACGTTTTAAGTGTTTTCTTTGTATTTTTTATGGGGATTTTTATTTTGAGTATTTTTAGATGTTTTAGTGTTGTAAAAGAAAAGAAACTAGCCTAAGTATGAAGGGAATTTCTACCTAATGTTATCATGGTTTCTACCTAAGGTTAGGAATAAAAGACACATGAAAAATAAAGCAAAAAGTGGAGTATAAGAAAATAGCATAAGAGCATGAAATAGAACAAGTCAAAATATAGCACAAAAGTGAATTAAAAGTACTATTATTTTTATGTCGATTTTTATGAGAGAAATTGAATTACAAGTCAAGTAAAAAGACTAAAAAACAAATAGCCTAAGACTAATATTTTTTATGATTGTTTTTTATGTCAAAATGATGTATCAAAGTCTAAAATGATAGGAGGAAATTAGTTTTATTTTTATTACAAGAACTGACAAAAAAGATCTAATAAAAATCTAAATGAAAAATGGAAACAGGGGGGTGCCAATTGAATCCAGTGGTGTAGGAATGAAACAAGCGCAGGCCCACGCAAAAAGGCCCATGGGAGTTTTTTTTGTTTTCAGAGTGGCCAGAAAGGAGAGTGGTACGTGGGCCTCTATGGGGTAAGAAAGCAGTAATTTCATGGCCCGAGCTTGTTTTTATTCATGTTCTTCTTTTCAGCCAAAAATGGAGACAATGGGCCAGGGGGTACGAAGAGAAATTCGGTGAGGCCCAACAATTTGTACTGATCCATATGATTTATTGTTCAGATTTTTGTTTCATTTTTCTCTGATGGCAAAAATAGTGAGTGTTCATGGGCCTAAGGAGGGAGGTGTAGCATTTGAAAACAGTGTGAGGCCCAAGGATTTTTTAACAGATTTTTGTTAAGATTTCATTTCTCTTCAAAGAAAATAAAATAAAAAAGAACAATTAAAAAACAAAAAGGATGGAAAGAGTGAAATTAGGGTTCGTGTGGCTATTCAATTACTGAAGAAACTTTCTCCCTCATGAGCAACAAACACGGTGCGGCGGAGATCCCCCTAAGCTCACCGAAAACGGCGTCGAAACGCCACCGTTCCTTCACACCCTCTCTCTCGTTCTTTCCTCTCAATCTCTTTCATCTCGCAACTCAACGATTAGCTTAAACCCCAAACTCCCACATCTAATTCGCAATATTCTACAACCATTCAAAATCAAAGCTAAATGAAATGGAACCTGGAATTGCAGCAAGAGAAAGGTCATAGAATTCCGGAGGAGCTTCCAATCGTAGTTTACGCAAGATAGAAATCGGAGCTCTCACGGAGTAGAGGCTTTCAATTGGAGTCGACGCGAAATAAACGCGGAGACGAAGGAGCCGATGATGATTCAGGTAAAATTCTCTTCTCCCTCCTTCGGATTCTTCTATCTTTTCTTCTTCTACCTTCTATTTTATTCTGGATTGTGTGTGTCCGAGTGTCGTGAGCTCCGTGCGATTGAGAGAGTGCCGAGGGTGATGGCGGAGATTAGGCTTAGCACACCTTCTTTCAGAGTTCAAAGGTGGAACTCTGATGAAGGTTGGAGGTTGCGCTTTGGTGATGGTGGAGAAGATGCAGAGTGTGGCGTTGAAGTGTATGCGTGAAGAAAAATGGAGAATGATGATTATGGAGATTGAAGAGAGAAGAAGCAGAGAGTGAGAAGAGAGAAAGGGTGAAGAGTCAGGTGAAGATGATGAATGAAAAAATGGCGTGAGGATTAGGGAGAGAGGTTGAAGATGAGAGTGGGTCTGTTATATAGAGATTGAGGGATGAAGTTTGCAGTTAGAGAGGGTGATTGTGAGCCCTTGGATTGAGAGGATTCTGTTATGAATTGAAGGGTGAGGATTTGAGAGTTAGTTATGTTGGTTAGGATGTGAAACTGAATCAGTTTGTTACAGTTAGTAATTGGTTAGGTGTTGGTTGCATTCTGTTATCACAGTTAGAAGACTTGAAAAAGTTGGTTATGAAATTCTGTTATTCTGTTATATGGCAGTTAGGAGATAGGTTAGTTAGGAGATTTGTTTGTTATTTTCTGTTATGAATGTTGGTTAATAAAGACAATTAAGCTGTTGTTCTGACTCTTGAATGCTTTTTTCTGAATATGGTGAATGCTGAACCGAACTATTCTTGTGCGCAGGTCTGACTCTGGTATGAGTTTGGATGTGCGACTGTTTAGGAATTGCTGGTGTGAACTTGTGGTACGAATTAATGGCAGTCAGGTACGGATGCGAGCTCATGATTATTTGGGACAGTTGAGTGGATCCAAGCCCTTTGAATTTAATCAATGGCTTGTTCTTCTTATTTGTCTATTAGGTGAGATGTAGGGGCTGGTAAGTGATGTATAGAATTGCATGAGCTGAACCGTTTTTGTGAATCGCCTTGTTAATTAGTTTTGAAGTTTGGACCGTTCTCGGCATACAGTTTGAATTGTAGTGTGTGTAGTTTTTTTTGTAGTTTTTGGTATATGAGAATTGGCGTATGGTATGTTAGTAATGTGTATGGTTTTGGGTAGAGTTAACTGTTAGTGTGAATTTGTTTGGTTATTGAGAATGGATGAGGTTTAAATGGTTAAGTATGAGTCAGGATAGGATTATGAAAGTGTGCGGCGATTGTGTATGAATTATAATGCGAGTTTATGATGATTTTGGCCTGGTTTTTGAATGATGCAGGTGGTTTTGTAGAAATGTGTTAGAGGTATTAGTTACAGATTAAAGGCTGAGACCGAAATTGTTGCGAGGTAAACGAGATTCTCTTTTTCCTTTCCGGATTCTCTGTTACAACTATTCCGTTATCTCAATTCTGAACTGATGCACATTTGTTTGGTATTGTTGTGTGCTACTGTTTGATATGTAGGTTGCAACAGATTTGGAAGATTGTGGGTTTTTGTTACTACACCAGAATGAACAACTAATGGGTAAGTGGGGTGAGTTAGAATGTATGGTAAAGATTCAGTTTTGCAACAGTTAGGATTTAACTGTTAGTGGTTAATTTGAACATGGTTTTGGAAGGTTTAGAAATAATTGGAAATGATTTAGTAGTGGTTTTGTATGGTTTAGTGTGGAACTGTTTTGAAATTTATGAATATGAATGATGGCTTAATGCATTATGGTTAGATAGATGTGATTTCTAGGGTGGGTTTGATACACAGGGTTATTTTGGTTTTACAGGATGATGGAAAGAAGTTTGGACTGATGTATGCTTGGTTTTATGCAGGTTAGCATCAATTTTGGAACAAGGTCTATCAAAGCGACACACATCATTGCTTGAACAACAAGAAATGCCTATCCACATGGCACAAATAAAACGGTTATGAAGAAATGGAGAAAGAGAAGGATATGTTTTAGGAAGTGCTGTATTTTTCCCGTGTAATTTTCTTTGTACTTGCAATGAATCAGACATGTATTTCAAATGCCTATTTTTCCGTGTAATTTTCTTTGTACTTGCAATGAATCAGACATGTATTTCAAATGCCTTGGATTTTGAGTGTAACTTGTAATACTTTGGCTTTGGCTTGTAATGACTTATTCCAAGCGAGGAACTTTTTTCTCCATTTTCAATTCTGCGTCTTGATTGAATGAACTACAAGATATGATGAGAAATAATCGAAAACCTCTAGAAGTTTAGTCAAAAGTCAACTTTCTATATTTGACTTTGACTAAAAGTCGAAGTTTGAATTATTTCCTTTCAATTTGAAATGATTCTCAAGACACTTTATCTCACCTCAAACTTTTGCGCAAAATCCAAAGCATATGATTTGTAACATAAGTAACCAAGCAAACCAATATTTGATTACATGATGAAACCCAGATGAAATCTCAATATGTTGAGATTGCCCATATAGTGATCATAACAAAATCCTGAAGTCCACTGGTAAACCCAAACACACAGGCCCAAGAAACCTAATCCTTTGATCAGACACTATACATCGTTTTGCTCTTGATGGGAAGATAAATAAGCCTTTGTGCCAAGTCTCGTTCGTGCGAGACCCCATTTTGCTCCATGATTCTTGATCCCCTATTTTTAGGTGCCTTATTAAATGAATGAATGCAAAATTATGCAAATGACCTAATGGAGGTATGCAGATGATTCAAAAGCTATAAGCCAGATAGAAATAAAGGGTAGGACAAATTTGGGCTTTCCATGTTCATGTTACGGGCTTTTAAAAAAGATGACCTTTTAATGACTTTTTTGGAGGACTTGTAATGTATTGGATCATATCTCTTGAATGAAGCATTTCTGGCCTTGGCATGTGAGAGACAAAGTTGTAGAGAATCCACTTTCCTTCAGAATAGGCTTTGGTTGGGAAATGTTTGGTACTCCATGTGAAAGTTATGGCCAGTCAAAGTTGGGTTGACTTTTCTCCTAGAAACCCTAATTTAGCAACTTTGAGATTTTTTGATTTTGAAGCTTTCCTTGATAGATCATGATCAACCCTTGATCAAATGATGAATAATATTTCAAGAGGTTGATGTTGACAAAAAAACCAGGAGTTTTGACTGTAATTTGACCATAGTTGACTTTTAGGTCAAACTAGTCGACTGTGGATCATTTGAGCATTTGAATGAGCAACCCTTGGAATTGAAGCTTGACTTTTGACATGGAGATACCTTGAACCCTAATAATCCATATGAAATCCATTGGAACCCTTGATACATCTTTTCTCCTTAGAAAATCCAAAACCCTAATTTGAAAACCCTTTGATGAGGAGAGAGTGACTTGAGTTTAACCATTGAACCTTGAACCCTTAAAGATGAAATGAGATGGGAAAATTTTGGGGTATGACATAACGAAATACATGATCAGATTCTCCTTGATGCACTTATATTCCTTCGTCAGTTGCTTGATTACCAATTCTGAGTCACCCTTAATTTCGACCCTAGTTGCCCCCAATTCCAACAAGGCTTCAAGTCCTGCAATTAAGACTTCATACTCTGCCTCATTGTTCGAGCACAAGGGTCCCTCGATTCTATACTTAAGTTTTGTTGGAATTCCATCAGGAGAAATTAGTAGAATCCCAACTCCACTACCATCTTTATGGGTGGAACCGTCGAAGAACAATCTCCAAGGCTTCAACTCAACTAGGAGTTGAGGAGTTTCGACCACTGCGTGATCCACTATAAAATCTGAGACTACTTGCCCCTTCATAGTTTTTAAAGGCATAAAGTCCAAAGAGTACTCAGTTAGGGCTAGAGCCCATTTGCCAATTCGATTATGCATTATTGGCTTTGATAACATGTACTTAATAACATCAAAATGCGAAGATACGTACAAATCTATTGTACTTAATACTTTTGGCCTGAACAAACATGTCAATAATTTCGGCCTCGAGAGCCGCTATTCTTTTGTTTTCAGCCATATAGGCCGAAATAATTTTGAAGAATGAAGACTCAGACATAATTAACGTCTTCGTTTCAGCCCGAAGGCCGTATTTCTGTTGATCCTTCTTCAAGGTCTGCCATGATCTCATGATTCCATTGAAAACTATTTAGGTGGAGAGTCAGAAAGTATAAAGCATTCTTGCTTGGGGAATAAGCATCTTCAGCTGGACCACATGGGCTTATATTTCCCAGATTCCTGTCGAAGTTTGCCTTATCCACCTGGTTTACTTCATTCATGAAGTAAATTTGGTCAGCTTCTATGTTTTCCACTATGCCATCTGTTCTCCAGATCGATACCCTCTGATGCATAGTCGAAGGTACTGCCCCAACACCGTGGATCCATTCTCTTCCAAGGAGCAAGTTGTAGTTGGCCTTCGCTGGTACCCCCACGAACATGGTAGGCCTCGTGATTGATCCCACGGTTAAGTCAACTTGAATTACTCCCAGAGTATGTCCTATCTTCCCTTCATAGTTCGACAAAACCATGTTATAAGGTTTTACGTCTGTATCAAACATTCCCAACTTTTTCAGCATAAATTGAGGCATGAGATTCACCGTAGCTCCTCCGTCAACTAGAACTTTGTTCACTGCTACCTGTTTGATTTTGACCCTTATATAGAGGGGCTTGAGGTGATTTTGCATCCCTTGATGTGGTCGCTCGAACTGGGAATTTTGCTCTTCGATGGCATTATTATTGAGGAGACTCATCATCCTCGCCAATTTCTGTTTCCTGGTTGTACTCGTGTGGTAACACCGAGACCACATTGCAAAAATTCATGTGTAAAGAAGAGACTCTATCGGAATCGAAGTCATCAGTAGGTATATCATCCTCTCTCATTTGTTCTTCTTCAACTTTATTATAATCCATCTTGCCCCCAACAAGGAATAGCGTTCTTCCTACAGGTAATCCAAACTTTGCCCAAAATCTCACACTTTCTGTTGTAACTTGTTGTTCTCTTACTTACTTTGTCATCGGAGTACCTTGCAAGTACAACCCCCTTTTTCTCAACCATCACCGAAGATCAAGCCTACCGTTGCTGGCCACATGCTCTGCCCGTAGCGAATAATTATTTTACACTATCAGTGTCAGTGTATATTCTTTTTTCTCTTATTTTTTAACAAAAAATTAAAATAAATTACACTTTATTATATTAACGGTTTATTGTAAAAGTTAGAACAGGGCCACTAATTTGTTTGGGCCAACCCAGCCCACACTATTTCATATGCTAACCCAATATAAGTTCAATTAATTATTTAAAATTTATTCTATTATTATTATTATTATTATTATTATTATTATTACACAACTTCTAATAAAATAGCATACACACTAATGTCTAGCCACACCCTCATGTTTCTACACTTTTAGACATAACCCCTCCAACAACATAAATTCACAAATAATTCACATCCAAAAAATTAAATAATTGAATAAAATAAACAGGCGTTACAATCTTAGTGTTACAAACTTTCTCCGCGAAGACTTTTACAAGTAGTAGTAGAAAAGTAAAAAATGCCGAAAATTCTTAGAGTTGCAAAGAAAATAAAATAGTATAAAGATTGGTGTTTACGTCTTATTTACAGGCCTCTATGGCACTAATTAGCATTAAAAAGCGCTAATTCACGAATCATAACTAAAGAAAATGAAAGGGCTTCAAAATTGAAACGGAAGAAAACCAAAAGCCACCAATAGTCTAGGCGAATTACAGTCGTAACATGGTGTTACACGCTGCTTGCCGTAATTCCTGCTAGTCCAAAAATAAAAGCATCATCTTGATCTGTTATGGGCGTAACAGGTTGTTAGAGGGATGGTTGTAACAACCATTGTCTTTTTGCCACACTGATGCCATTTTTCCTGATCTTCTATAACCATATCCATTTTCTTCATTTACTTGAAACATTGACAAAACACCAAATTTTGGAATTAACCCGCATAAAACAAAATGAAAAATTTAGAAAATACCTAATTAAAAGATGGTTAAAATATTGATGATCAAACCCTCCATACTTAAATCGTTGCATGTCCTCATGCAACTTGGCTTACATAGAAAACATTTTCAAAAAGCCATAATTATTAGAAAAAATTCAAAAAAATGTAACTCTAAATACTCATATGTGAATCTACAATCAATTTAGATTAAAGGTTAATTTACCTGGTAGCAGTTAGTCCAAGGGTTTTGTGAAAACACATTTAGAATCTCCCTACAAGATATCGATTCCATTACAGACTTGACTATAACTCACTCTAGTTGGCTTCTCTCTTATCAAAACATGTTACCGGTCAATTTAAGATATATTAGGCTAAATATCATAGAGATCAAAACATAAAGGTGAGATTGACTGAGGAATTTTTCATTTATTCAAGATGTAAAACATGCTAACTTTTGGGAAGGGCGTCTTGTTTATGGTGTACCCAACTCACTTCAATTAGCGTTCTTTTATTTACACATTTTCATTTGTTTTTTATTTTTTTCTTAGGCATTGAGGATCAACCACCGTTGGGCTGAATAATCGCGTAAAAATTACCCAACTTAATAGATGTAGTTGTCTTTTACTGCCTTTTTTTACTATAACAATTTTTTCTTTTCTTTTTTCTTATCCATACAACACACAATGTGTAAGATAAATATTACTGATGCCATAACGTTTACATATAATATATCCTAATTTTCTATTTTGCAAAGCTATTTTTAAAAATAGGATATATTATTTTTATATTTTCTTATAAAAGAGTTTTTTAAAATTAGTATTAAAGATTGTTTTTATTAAAAAAAATAAAAATAAAAAGATTGGAAAACAAAAGATTGAAAAGGGATTGAGAAAGATTGAAAAAAAAGATTGAAAAAGATATTCCGCGAAAAAAAAAAATAAAAAACACGAAAGTTTTGAATATAAATTGATGAAGCATCGAACAGTCATATCACACTCTGTTCTTTCTCATCTTCTCATTCTCATCTTTCTCATCTCTCAAACAATTGAACGATCTTCGAAAATCGCTACTAACACTAATTTGATTGTGCATTTGTTTTTCATTCTTTTTTCAATCTCTCACTTTTCTGAATCTCGCTTTGTTTGTTTGTTGCAGATTTCATTCATCACCATCACTAATGGATTCTCGTTACCCTTTCCAACAACGCCGAAACACTTCTTCTCAGGATAACGTAAGCCATTTCTCCATCATCAATTTCATTTCCTGAGTTTTGTTTCATTTTCATTTGCTTTGATTTCTCATTTTAGTTTTATGTTTGTAACAGTTGGATAGGTTTATTCCAAATCGCTCCGCAATGGATTTCGGTTACGCCTACTACATGCTGAGTCGTAAGGAAAACCACATTTCGGTTCCAGAGGTCATTTCACCATCGACACAAGCCTACCGCAAACGCCTTGCGGAAGCTTGTAACCTCAGTGAAAGAACTCGAATTCTGGCTTTCAAGAACAAGCCTCCATCACGACTACAACTCATACCTAAACAGATTCTCTCACCACCACCTCTGTCCAAACCAAAACCATCCATTCCTAAGGTAATTACTTTTTTCAATTTCATGTTATATAATCACATTCTTACCATTTGCATGCTTATAATCTGTTTGTGAAAATGCTTCTGCAGACATGTTTGAGAACCTTGGATGCCCCTGATATGTTGGACCACTTTTCCTTGAATTTACTAGATTGGGGTACAGCCAATGTCCTCGCAATTGCCCTTCAGGATACCGTTTATTTGTGGAATGATTCAAACAGTTCCGTTTCAGAACTTGTCACCGTCCACGAGGAACACGGTCCTGTCGCAAGTCTTAGCTGGGCCTCAGATGGTCGCCATTTAGCCATTGGTTTGAACAATTCCAATGTCCAGATTTGGGATTACATTGCTAATAAAAAGGTAAATATCAACTCATGTTGTTTTAAATATCATACTAAATATGCAAATTGCATTAGAGAAATCTCATGTTTGTATGGTTTCATTTTGGTGCCTGCAGCTAAGGACATTAAAGGGTGGGCACAGCGCAACAGTGGGTTCATTGGCTTGGGACAATCATATTCTGACAACAGGAGGAATGGATGGTAAAATATTAAACAATGATGTTAGAGTGAGGTCTCCCATTGTTCAAACTTACAGGGGACACAGCCAGGAAGTTTGTGGACTCAAGTGGTCGCCCTCAAGACAACAATTGGCGAGTGGTGGAAACGATAATGTTGTCCACATATGGGATAGGTCCATGGCTTCTTCAAATTCACCTACT
This sequence comes from Vicia villosa, assembly GCF_029867415.1. Taxonomy (NCBI): domain Eukaryota; kingdom Viridiplantae; phylum Streptophyta; class Magnoliopsida; order Fabales; family Fabaceae; genus Vicia; species Vicia villosa. Next base: position 1,007,129 of record NW_026705104.1, on the reverse strand, counting down.
CGGTGCCTTCATAGATTTGAGGAACACGGAGCTGCTGTCAAGGCATTGGCTTGGTGTCCTTATCAGGCTAATCTATTGGCATCTGGAGGAGGTGACGGCGATCAATGCATTAAGATATGGAACACACATACAGGTGCAAGGTTGAAATCGGTTGATACGGGATCGCAAGTATGTTCTCTGCTATGGAACAAGAACGAGCGTGAGCTTCTTAGCTCACACGGGTTCCCTCAGAACCAGCTTATCCTCTGGAAGTATCCTTCCATGGCTAAGATGGCGGAGCTCAACGGTCACACCTCAAGGGTGCTGTATATGACACAGAGTCCAGATGGGTGTACCGTGGCATCTGCAGCAGCAGATGAGACTCTTAGATTTTGGAGTGTTTTTAAAGGCCCAGCAACAGACAAAGATAATGAGCCGTTTGCAAATTTCAACCTTATCCGTTAAAGCTAAAACTCTCATGTAACCTTTGCAATATCTAATGGTAAGGTAAAGGTAAGGGATACAATTTAAAATTTTTGTTTTTAGTTTGTAAAGGCTTGTTGTAGTTAGCTAATGTGTAAAAAATTTGTTTTTAGTTTCTAAGGGCTTGTCTCCCTATTGTTTTTTTCACACCCACGCACACACTAACTCTTCTGATAAGAGTTGTAATTTCTGTTTCCTAAGTAAGATATGGTACTAGTAGTTTCACAAAGATATGGAGAACTTAGAAGGTAATATAGTCTTTCAGGTTCCTTTTATTTTATAGCCTTTTTATGTATTTCAAATATAGAGTAAAATATTATGTGTGAAAATTTGGGTTCACTCCCTAGTCCCTATTGCTGTACTGTGATGCCATAATTTACTTAAAAACTGTCTTGCTCTTGAAATATATCTGTGTTGAATTTTGTTATATTGAGTGAGGGAGAGTGAGAATGTCTTAGAGCTTTAGATGAGCTTCAAATGAGAGTGAAATCTGTTATCTAGTTATATCTTCTTTTTTTTTTTTTTTTTTAAATTCTTCATTATTTCAGTTTCAAGAAATGTCTTTAGCAGCAAGAGGAGGATATGGAAAAGCTGGTGCCTGATCATCACAGTCTCAGCCACAACCTTCTGGTTGTGCTTGAAAAATAGGGAAGCATGTTTTATTTAGTTATTACTTTTTTATACTTATTCATTCTTTTTTACCAATTTTTCTGATTATGTGATCATATGTAACAATATTGGACACGGTTCCCACTTATTTAATTTTGACTGTTCAAACAATAAATGAGGGGAAAATACCTATTCATTTTTAGGACCTGCATCATGAGCTTGAAACTAAATGATGATCCTGAGAGCGGTTACACTTTTCCACTTCCAGAAACAAAAAAGAAAAAGATGCTCTGGTTGACCATGGATAAAAGCCTAATTTTTATTCCTACCTTAATTAGTATTCTATTTTTACTGTTAGAAACTGCCTATATTTTATGAAAGCATTTGGATAATTGGTATATTAGTTTTCATCAGTTGTGAGGTTTTATACTTGGGTAGAAATATTTGTAGTGTTGTAATTTTTTATTTGTTATATGCTCTGTATAGTCTCCAGGTGCAAGAAATATTGATTCTCTCTTTTTTTTCCAGATTGTTATGGTTGTTGATTCACGAGATCCATTGTTCTATCGCTGTCCTGACCTTGAGGTAAGATAGTTTTCTCTTGAGGAAATTCTTGACAATGGTAGAAATTACTTGGTATGAAGCAAATTTATGCACAGATACAGCCAAAGACTTTGTACTGAATACTTTTTGACAGCAACTTTGGGTTAGAGACAGGGTTAGAGACATACCATGTTACTCATAGTATTATATAAATGTCTCTCCTATTAATAAAAATATCCCTGGGAATGTAACAGGCAGTAGTGAGAGAGATTTGGCCATATCATGTTTCTTTAATATATGTAGACAATTTTGGACATTTTATTATTTTCTCTCATGTGAGTCATTCTTGTGTGAGCCAAGCATGACCCATTTTGCTTTGATTTCTGGACAGGCTAATGTAAAGGAGGTTGATGTGCATGAACGCACATTGCATTTGGTTAATAAGGCAGATCTTTTACCTGCTTCTGTCAGGTTTGAATATTTGTTTTTCTGTTTATTCTGTTTCAAATCATTGCTTTTAAATTTCTATTTTTTTAGTATCCTTATTATTTATCCGATGGTTTTCTTTTATTCTCCTGCAGAGAGAAATGGGCAGAATACTTTCGTGCTCATGATATTCTCTTTATCTTTTGGTCAGCCAAAGCTGCTACTGCTGTTTTGGAAGGCAAAAAACCTGGTTCATCTTAGACTGAGAACATGGTAAGTGCAAATAACCCAGACACGAAGATATATGGAAAGAATGAATTTTTAGCAAGCTTGCAATCAAGGGCAGAAGAGATAGTACACAAGAGATGAAATTCAGGCTCCTCTGATACAGGGTCATCCACTCTTAAATCCTCGGGCTAAAATGCTTGTTAGTCCATAGTCAAGTCACGTAGTTGTAGGATTTGTTGGATATCCTAATGTAGGGAAAAGTTCAACTATCAGTGCTCTGGTTGGACAAAATAAAACTGATGTCACCTCTACCTCAGGAGAAGAGGGCTTAGACAGGGAGACCCCTTATCACCTTTCCTCTTTCTGGTGGCAGCAGAAGGCCTACATATGATGATGTCGAGAGCAGTTCGGCGAAATTTTTTTACGGCTATTACTTCGGCAGTAATGGTATGAAAGTCCCATTTACAGTATGCTGACGACACAATTATTGCAGGAGCTAAAAGTTGGAAAAACGTTTGGGCCATAAAAGCTTCGTTGCAACTATTCACACTCATATATAGGCTGAAGATAAACTTTCACAAGAGCATGCTAATCGGCATTAATTTATCCTAATCCTGGTTGGAGGAAGCAGCGTCGCTTTTGCAATGTAGAGTTGGTACCTTGCCTTTCAAGTATTTGGGATTACCGATTGGTGGAGATCTGCGCAGGGAGGGATTTTGGAAACTGGTTCTGGATTCTGTCAGGAGTAGGCTGTTTGGGTGGAGCTACAAACAACTTTCTATTAAAGGTAGAATTGTCTTGTTGACATCTATTCTGTACGCTTTACCGGTTTATTTTCTTTTGTTTTTCAAAGCTCCCTCACGTATAATCTTTGAACTCAAATCTCTTTAAAAATAAATTATGGGGTGGGGATTTGGATGATAGGAAAATAAATTGGGTTCCGTGGGAGATAATTTGTCGTAAAAAGAAAGATTGGCCTTGCTAGGTAAATGGGATTGGAGGATGAGAATGAAAAAAAAAAAGCCTTTGGTATAGAGTGTTAGTGAGTAAGTATGGAGAGTCAAACGGTAGAATTAATAGAAAAGGGAGAGACTTCTCAAAGTGGTGGAAAGATCTTCATAAGATTGAAAACGGTTTGTGGGTTTCCAATGCGAACTGGTTCTCTAACAAGTTGAGATTAGAAGTTAGAAATGGCGAAGAGGCTTGGTTTTGGGGTAAGAATAAGTACCCGGTTAAAGAAGCATACAAAACAATAATGGAGGGAATATCGCTTGAAAACCATAGGGACCTCTCTGTTGCTTGTGATAACCTGGTCCCGCTGAAGGTAGCGGCATTGGTATGGAGACTCTTGCAGAACAAGATCCCCTCGAAGGATAATCTCATTAAAAGAGGTTCTTTGAGCGAGTCTCACTCCGGGGGCTCAGTACTGTGTGGAATGGCTGAGAGTGCATCTCACCTATTTTTCGACTGTCCTCTTTACTCTGCGGCGTGGCACAAAATCCTTTCTTGGCTGAATATTTCCCCTGCTTTGCATAATTCTGCCCCATCACATTTATGTCAATTTACAAGGCTGCTAGGCAGAGGTAGGGTGAGGGATAAAATATTTTCTGTTTTACGGTTTGCTTGTATTTGGATTTTGTGGAAAAAGAGAACGAAAAAGATTTTTAGAAACTCAAGCGGATCGACGGATGTTTGGATTGAAGAAATCCAAGTTGTGGCTTGGAAATGGTTAAAGTCTAAGCTGTATGGTTTCAACTACTCCTTAAGCCAGTGGATTTTAAATCCATTGGATTGTTCCTAACGTCTTAGTCTGAGAGTTTCCTCTTGTTTGGGAGCCCCCGATTTCGTGGTTCTGTCAATTTTATTTTCCTACGGCTACAGGTAAAGACCATTGCTAGTATGTTACCCAAGATCAGATCCTGCGCTTATTGAAATTTCTAGCTGAGTTTTTGCTGCGATGTCCGCAATCGCTTGCGGCATTGAAGCCGCCACTGTGCTGTGTTGGTCATTTTGGCAGAGACCTTACTGGCTGTGTCAGTTTTCCTTTTCTGTATTTGTGGTGCTAGGAGCTGGTTCTGGTTTAGCAGTGGTAAGGTTTTCGCGGTGCCTTATTCCATTGCTGAGATTCTGTTTGGTCTTTGGAGTATTGGAGCAGCTGCATTTTTTAGTTGATGACCAGTTGGAAGTTATCAGATTTCAGTTGTTTTGGAGCAGCTCTGGTTTCTCCGTGTTTTGCACTGGTTTATCGATGTTTTTGGCTTTGCTTTTTTCCGTCCGGTGTTCGACGGGAGCTCTGTGAAATAGATGCTGGTGCTTGTTGGGCTGCGAATTAGGTGGTAGTTCTTGGTAGTGCAGCTTTAGTTTTATTTGTCGTTGCTCCTTGTCTGATATTGATTTTAAGCAGTAGGAGGTTTGGTTTGTTTAGGTAATTTTTCAAGAGTGAGAGGATGATGTACCAATTATCTCTGTACTAGCTTTTGAGGCATCTCTTATGCCTTGTTATTAATCTACTCTTTTTGCTATTTAAAAAAAAAATTGACATCTTTGAATTTTTGTTTTTTTAGTTACTCTTTTTCCTTCCATTTGTTTAAACAAAATAATATTTATACATTTAAAATTTAATCACTCAAATGTTAAATTTAAGTATATTTATTTATAATAGGTTAAAGAGATAAATTTATTAAAATTATAAAAATAAAACTCAATATAAAATTAAAATAAAAAATGAATTCTAATCACTATTTTTTTAAAATTATATAATGTATTTTGCAAATTGACGTTATTTGAATTATTGTTAAAATTTAGATTTATTCTATTTTAACAATAATTAGAAATAGTTAAAATTAAATGTCAAAGACTAAAGTATATTTTTTATCTTTATATATTAGTCTATTCACCAAAACAATCTATCTATTATATGGTTTATCAATTTTAATCCCCAATTGTCATTTCTATTAAAAACATGATGATGTGTTTTTATTTTTAATATGTTGGTATGGTAAAAAAACTAAACTTGGATGATGTGATATTTATTTGATAAGTTGGTGCGAAAAAAAAATTGGATGATGTGTTGATTTTTAATGATGTGGTGCATAATGATTTAAAAAAATCAACAATATTAATAAATGACACATCATTATTTACTTTATAACAAATTAAAAATAAATAAATAAATAAATAATGAGAAATACAAATAAAAAAGAAAAAAAAACAGTTAAAATTATACAACCTAAAACTCAAAATGACATTTTTATCTACGTCAAATAATTTAAAAACTTGGGTTAAACACCTTTTTGCTCCCGGCCATTTGGGGCGAATCCCAAAAACAACCCTGTAATAAAAAAACACAGATTCTATCCCTGTAATATGAAGATTCCCACATTTTAAACCTTTATTGAATTTGGTGACTTAAGTTGCTGAGTTGTCATTGCCATGTAAGCATTATTTGTATACCCCATTGCCATGTAAGCATTATTTTAAACATTTTAAACCTTTATTCCCTTTTTTTTGTTGAATCCAATTAACATATTTTATTATATAAAACAAAGCAATTTAAATTGAAACACATGTGCTTCGTTGAAATCAATTGTCAATTGTCATCTAGGGTTTCTGCGCAACTAACAACAACGAAATCAACCTATTCACGAGCTTCAATCAATGGCCGGAAGCGCAAGTTCTGAGATCAATAGCAGTGGACGGAAAGCTCCAACCTGTGGGCACCAGCTTCCTATGCGAATTTTTGTGTCGAAATCGAAGTCAAACCCAGGAAGAAGATATTGGAAGTGTAAAAATTGGGGGGTTTGTTCGCTTGTCTACATATCCCTAGTTCTTAATGGTATTTAATTTTGATAGTTTACCAGATTTCGTTTTTTATAATCTGACAATGGGGGTTTGTTTGCTTTTGCAGAAGGAAGATGATTGTAATGGATTTCATTGGGACGATGAACTTGACAGTGAAATACTTGAGGGTCCTCGGTATGATGGATGTTCACTTGAAATTGAAAAGATGTTATAGGTTATGAGGAAGTTGGGTGCAGAGTTTGGGAAGAATGCCTTAAACGAGTTTGGCATGTCAATGAACAAAAAGAAGATTGAGAAATTGAAACTGAAGTCAGCAAAAGATCAGAAGATTATTAATGCCCTGACATACACTCTTATTGTATCTTGGTTGTTTTTTTGCAATTTTGTTTAGTTATAAGTATTGAAATGCTATGAATTGTATCAAATAGTTGTAAACTTTAGTTGTACTCACCTTTATCATCATATTGAAATGAATGAATGAAATTGGAACCATGTTGTTTATGGTATGTAAATTTTGTGCTAAACTTCTATAGATGTTATTGGTATGTATGTGGTCAGTAATTTGGTATTAAAGTTGCAAACAATTGGTAAGAAACATCATCAGTAGCTTTCCTTGGTGCTTTACTTGGTGCTTTCCTTGGGGCTTTCCTCTAAAACATAATAAAAAACATATACAGCAATCAACAAATAGTATACCACTAAAACACAATAAAAAACATAAACAAGAACAAATAATCACCTTTCTCTTTAATATTGCTGGATTTTGTTCTTGACTTTTACATTTTCTTGAGTTATGTCCTATGCTGTCACACTTTGTGCATCTGTAATTCACACCAGGCCTTCTCATTCTAGATCCATTCTCATCATGCTCTCTAATCATAAGTTTTGTTGGTCTTCCTGGACCTTTCTTAAATGTTGGTGGAAGCATATCTTCAACTTCAACACTAGGCCACATATCCATTCCATTTGTGGGACTCACACTATTTGAATAGCATTTACTATATGTTTCCCTACTGTAACAGTTATCCACAAATGATTCTGGATCTAATTTCCGATAACTCATAGCAGCTATGGCATGCCTACATGAAATCCCTACAAGTTCCCAAAAACATTTTGTTTCTTAAGCTTTGCAGCATACCTATATAACATGGAATATTGCTTATTTGAGACACCTTCAATAATTTCTTCAGCTATGTGTTTGGCTCTCCATGCCCTTCCCTTAGAAATCCCAACTGAGTATTTGCACCTAAGTTCTGCCATTAGATCTGAAACTTTGACCTTCCCACTATGCTGCCTCTTTTCTACAACAACCTTAGAAACCGACTTAGAATTTACTGACTTGTTATTCAAAACCCTAGCACATGTATGGGTCCCCACCCAAGTCTTTAATTGAAAAGTGTGTCTGTCACCAACTTTACTACAAAGGGCTAAAAAACCACAATTACCCCTACATGCTACCCTTACCCTATTACTTTCATTTTTCACAAACTTAATCTCTCTACCATTTAAAACAGACCATTCTCTTTTGGCATCCTTAAATTCAACAAGAGAATTAAACTCCATACCTAGCTTGAACTCATAGTCTTTGTTGAGTAAATCTCCTCTAAACTTCTCATATTTAGGCATCTTTTCATTGTCACTAACATCTGGATCCAAACTGACAAGGTCTTCACTTTCATAATCTCCATCTTCCTCCACCACCTTTGATGAACTAGGTTTGCCTTTCATGACCCTTGCAGGAACACGCAACTTCATTTTTTTAGGAGACTTTAAAATTGGTTGATCCTTTCTAGCTCTTAACTTGTACCTTAGCTTCTTACCATCAACTTCAACCCTATTACCTTCATCCGGTCTCTCAACCTCCACAACCACAAATCCTTCATTGTCATCATTCACCCTTTCTTCCTCGCTGTCCCCAAATCCTATTCCTACTGATTCTTCATCTTCACTCGTTTCACCAACATCAACTCCAACTATATTTGGAATCTCATCCCTCTTTGTGTTGTCACCAACAAAATGCTCAAGCCAAATATGTCCCTTAACATTGTTCATAATAGCATGATTTGCAATTGCTGTAACATGAACATCATCAGTGACGTGAAAGAAGTTTTCATCAGTACCTTCTATTTTCCTCCACATTCGGATTCCACTACAGTCGAAACCACATTCAAGAACTAAACTCATAGCTTCGTAGTATGACCAGGTATCTGAATCTAGCTCTCTAACAATAGTTTCAGTTCCTCCTCTATAAAAAACGAATCGATCACGCACAAACTCACCATCATGGTGGAACCTATCAATTGAGATATTGTCTTCCAAAAGTGCATCTACGGAAGCTAGGGGCGAAAATGGAATTTCGCGAGGTGTGTAAGAGATCTATGAGGTGCATTGAGATATTGTCTTAATAAATGTCAATGCCTCTTCACTTAAATTTGAAATTTTGAAATTTTTTAATTTATAATTATTTTCATTATGACTCTGTACTAAAAAAAATTATTATATTAATAACATTTATTTTTTGAGGATTAAGATAGTGCACTAATAGTGTAAAATAATTTTACATTGTCATCCAATTGGGATTCATCAATCAGCCATGTCACAAAATTATTTTAACAATAACAGTGTGACTTGACACTTAACATGATCGTGATTGATTGACAGTGTAAAATTATTTTACATTGTCAGTGTATATTCTTTTTTCTCTTATTTTTTTTACCAAAAATTAAAATAAATTACACTTTATTTTATTAACAGTTTATTGTAAAAATTAGAATAGGGCCACTAATTTGTTTGGGTCGGCCCTCCCCACACTATTTCTTATGCTAACCCAATATAAGCCCAATTAATTATTTAGTCATTTATTCTATTATTATTATTATTATTATTATTATTATTATTATTATTATTATTATTATTATTGTTCAACTTCTAATAAAATAGCATACACACTAATGTCTAGCCACACCCTCATGTTTCTACACTTTTAGACATAACCCCTCAAACAACACAAATCCACAAATAATTCACAATTCTATTAAATAATTCACAACCAAATAGTTAAATAATTGAATAAAATAAACAGGCGTTACAATCTTAGTGTTACAAACTTTCCCTGTGGAGATTTTTACAAGTAGTAGTAGAAAAGTAAAAAATGCCGAAAATTCTTAGAGTTGCAAAGAAAATAAAATAGTATAAAGATTGGTGTCATTTTTATATGTTTCCGTCTTATTTATAGGCCTCTGTGGCACTAATTAACATTAAAAAGCACTAATTCATGAATCATAACTAAAGGAAATGAAATGGCTTCAAAATTGAAACGGAAGAAAACCAAAAGCCACCAATAATCTAGGAGAATTACAACCATAACATGGTGTTACACGCTGCTTGCCGTAATCCCTTCTAGTCCAAAAATAACAACATCATCTTGATCTGTTATGGGCGTAACAGGTTATTAGAGGGATGGTTGTAACAACCATTGTCTTTTTGCCACACACTGATGCCTTTTTTCTTGATCTTCTATAACCATATCCATTTTTTTCATTTACTTGAAACATTGCCAAAATACCAAATTTTGGAATTAAACCGCATAAAACAACATGAAAAATTTAGAATATACCTAGTTAAAAGATGGTTAAAATATTGATGATCAAACCCCCAGACTTAAATCGTTGCGTGTCCTCATGCAACTTGTCTTGCATAGAAAACATTTTTAAAAAGCCATGATTATCAGAAAAAAATTCAAAAAAACGTAACTCTAAATACTCATATGTGAATCTACAATCAATTTAGATTAAAGGTTAATTTACTAATAGGAAGCTATCCTACCAAAACTATCAATTTAGGGTTCAACAATAAAAAGAGAAAGACATTAAAATAAACTAAGGAAATAAAGATAAAAATAACTTTGATTTCTTTTTTGATTACCCTAATGTCTCAATGAGACTACAATATATAATGTTACTAGTGGATAACAAACTACAAAGCCCAAATATTATTAAGGCCCAAATAACAATACCAATAAAATTACCACTTATATAAATTCTTAATAAACTTAAATACTAAATACTAAAATTACCTCCATGATCCTATCATTACCTACCCCTTGAAAATCAACATTGTCCTCAATGTTGTAGGCTTATACTGTTAAAACAGGAAGAAAAAAGTTACATCTTTGGCATATTGTTAGCTTCACTAAATCACAAAGATGGCAAAAGGTCTATGTTCTTGAACCAAAAACAATCATCTTCACTATAAGTATCAATGACCAAAAACAACCATCTTCACTATTAGTATCAATGATAAAATTGATGGAGAGATTCCACTCTATCATCATCAAAAGTACCATACCAATTATCTTGTAGTACCTCTAAAAACCACTTCAAATTTGAAAACATGTTTCTTTAAAAAATAAACTCTTCATCTTGTTTTGACATTGTTTTGATAGTATCCTTCCTATGACACTGTTCCAATTTATGGCTAATGAAGTCCCCTGTTTCTACTCCATTTAAGGTCTTCAAAGATAATATATCTCTTGAAATTCAGCAACATGTATATTTCCAAAACTCTTGAGATTCAACTACTCTTCCAAATCAACAATTAAGCTTCCAACATGAGATATTCCAACAACATTCCAAGTACCTGAACACACTCCAAAAAAAACCAAGCTATCAACCATTCCATCTCAATACAGTAATTATACTCAGCAAGTGTCTTGAAAAGTAAACACGCCTGGGAAACAATAGGTGTTAGAACACTCTCATATTTTTCTACTTCCCCATCTGTTCTTGCATCTGCTTCAAAGCATGCTTCTCCAACACCGAGGATGCGGAAATCAAAACACTGTATGTAGCACAATACAAAACCTCTTTTTATAATTACTATAATATTATTTTCAGGAATACCAAGACATCTTGCTATAGTAGTATGTGCGAACTCAGGGCCTTGACTTGACAAGTATACGGTTATGCAATTGTCTTCATCTGGTACAATAGTGGGAGAAGCCTTAAGCAAATTAATATCATCATACAGGTTTCTAACACTCAACAACTTTCCTGCTAAAAACTCCTCTACAGATTTAGCTCTGATTGAATGCTTACTCCTAAAACCATCAAAAGACAACCTTAGGTGTGTTGTCTTTAACATTGTTGAGGAAACTCTAACAGTGTTGTAGAGCATAATTTTAGAGCAATTATAATTATCTTCAACAAAAGAGAACAAAAGAAAATCCTTAATGATCCTATAGACTGAATTAGTAATGTTCTTTGTGTCTTCCGCCAATCTCACACCATATCCAACACGACAATGTCGCAGATGGTGTGGTCCAGGGTCAAAAACCAGAAATACAGTTAGTAGCAGATTTGCGAAAATCAGAATCAGCTTCTTGAGATCAAATCCTATGAAATGCATTAAATTGGGCTCAGTGAAAATGACATTTGCAAATAATCTTAAAGCAAAATACCTTACAGAAACCATGGCTGATGCTGTGAGTAGAGATTTCGGTGGTCCTAGTTCAGATGGTTCAGTATTAGGGATCAAAGTGTCCACCCTTGGGCTAATAACAACCACTTTCAACAAAGCTACCCTTAAGTGAGGTGCCTGAAGGTTACAGTGAGTGAAATAAGCAGTAAGTTCCTGCTGTCTCACTGGATTGTGCTTAGTTTCTCTCCTCTTCAGCTCGATCTGTAGACCCATAATACACTCTTTGACTATGATAATCAGTTCCTTCACATCATTCATTTCTTTAACATCACTCATTTCAGAATCAGAAAAGAGATCCTGTGTATCATCAATAGGAGTTCGAAACGCACTAACAGGTTCTGAAACCACAACCGTGGGAGAAGGAATGTTTTCACCACTCAAGTGATCTAAGGCATCTTTAGATCCACCATTATCAGGTTTGATTAAACTGCCCTCTTTTAAATTAAATTCCAATTTCTTAATCAACTCATACACCATTTGTTTCTCTTCCTCTGGTGGAATCGACAAACAAATCACGCCATTATCAATCGGGAAATTTGAATCAGAATCCAACTCGGAATCAGATTCTGAACCCGAGGCTTTCTCTTCGCTGTCTTCGCCTTCGTTGTCGCTTCCTTGTAGGAAATTGTCGGCTAACTGATCATCCCCGTACATTGATGTCCCAATCGAGATTCCATCAGGCGGTTCAGGTGGGGGTATTTCTTCATCGGTTAGAGCAACAAGGTTGTCGAAATCTTGGTGTGTTTCTTCAAAGGAAATGGGTCGTAGATAGGAACCCGCATAGGTTGTGGAAAGTGTTGATGGGCGATGAGGAAGGAAATTAAGCAAACTCGGTTTTTGAACGAAAGAGCGTAGTTCTTGTGGTGTTTCCTTTTTTTCAGTGTCGCCAAGATTTTCAAAGTTGTGAGAAGTAATGTTGGAGGAATTTGGGATTAGAGGCGACCCACTGTCCCAGTAATCAACATGCTATCCCTTTTCCTCATCTTCCATCGGTAATATGGGTTGCTTCAGTGGTGGCGCTATTTCTTCCAGAATAGATTTACGGATTGGATCTATGGAATCCATTGATTCATAAGTTGGTTATGTTTCTTCATCTAAATCTTGAAAAAGGTGTCTCTATTCAGGTTTAAAATACCAAAGAAATAGATCCGCAAATGTATTCCAAGACATCGATGGATGAGATTGAGAGCGCCATTTCCACCATTTGAGAGCACGACCTCTCATTGCAATTTCCACCACCTTCATCTTCTCTTCATCTTCTACAATATTTTTGGTTCTAAAATATTTTTCAGTGGAAAGGATCCACCAATATGCCTCTTCTACTCCATAAAAATTTATAAATGGCATCACAAACTCCATTTAGCGGGAATGAGATCGAAATGAAAGCACCAATTGATAGGAAGCTATCCTACCAAAACTATCAATTAAGGGTTCAACAATAAAAAGAGAAAGACATTAAATTAAACTAAGGAAATAAAGATAAAAATAACTTTGATTTCTTTTTTGATTACCCTAATGTCTCAATGAGACTACAATATATAATGTTACTAGTGGATAACAAACTACAAAGCCCAAATATTATTAAGGCCCAAATAACAATACCAATAAAATTACCACTTATATAAATTCTTAATAAACTTAAATAATAAATACTAAAATTACCTCCATGATCCTATCATTTACATTGTAGCAGTTAGTCCAAGGGTTTTGTGAAAACACATTTAGAATCTCCCTCCAAGATATCGGTTCCATTACAGGCTTGACTATAAACCACTATAGTTGGCTTCTCTCTTATCAAAAAATGTTACAGTCAATTTTTAAGGCATATTAGACTAAATATCATAGAGATCAAAACATAAAGGTGAGATTGGATGAGGAATTCATTTATTCAAGAAACATGTTTTCAATAATGGTTATTACTTTTTTTAATAAGATGTTGTAATGTTATATAGTTATATCTTTTTTTTTAATAAAACGTTTTCATTATTTCAGAGTTTTAAAAAATGTCTTTAGCAGCAAGAGGAGGATCTGGAAATGCAGGGTCACATCATCACATTGTCAGCCACAACCTTCTGGTTGTGCTTGAAAAATAGGGATGTATATTTAGATTTTTAGCTTTATTGACTTATTACTCTATGCTTTCAGTTCAACTATGTTTTTTGATTTTTCAGAGTAATATATGACTCATATCACTAGTCAATGGCTGAATGAAGAACATTTATTTTTTCCCGTGAGTTTCGAAGAAACTATTTAAATAGATTTTGGTAATAGTCGACAGGTATTGGAATACATATATTTTACTTTTTTTGAAGCTGAACTGAATTAGCATTATTCTCTAGCTAAATTGCACTGAAAACATTTTGTATTCATATTATTTGATGCAATTCACATATTGCAATCTCTATTTCCCTGCCTTCTTAATATTTTGATTCTGATTCAAAACAGATTGCATTCTTAATATTCTGATTCTGATTCAAAACAGATTGCATTCTTAATATTATGATTCTTATTCAAAACAGATTGCATTCTTAATATTCTGATTCTGATTTATCACGGATTGTTATTTCTCGTTTTAGGAGTGAGTAATTTTGGGTTTTCTCTCATTTTATAAAGATTGTTATCTTTTATTTTTTCTGTGTTGAATTTATTTTTTGTTGTGTGGCCACTGTCTATTTTCCTCTTCTTCTTCTTTGTGTTAGAAATGGTTTGTATCTCTGTTTTTTTCAGTTGAACATTACTTATTGGAACTAGAACAAAATAATTCCAGAGTTAGAAAAACTAGTTTGCAAATAGTAAATATAATTTTTTTAAAAAGTGCTGATTTTAATGTTTACGAAAGTGTTTAATCATGTTGCTTCATGTTCAAGTGCGTAGAATTAAATCGGACATTAGTATCAGTATTAATCAGGTTTCCCTTAATTTGGTTTAGCAGAAGTTCAAGAATTTCATACACAAGAAACTTTCTTCTCTCTTTAGTCAAAGCAAAAGCTGGCAGTCATAGAAAGCTGAAATTATCAAGGGAGACTCAATTTGCAATGTCTTGGTAACAAGAAACCTTTTCTTTACATTGTGTTTTTTTTCAAGAGATTGTGTATTCTTTATGTAGATTGCTTAACTTGTAACTCTTTCTTGATCAGTACGTTTGAAGGTTCACTTGACCTCCTACCCTCACCTTATAGTGAAATAGGTATATGCTATTTAATTCATTAACTTCTTGCTGAGCCATCTTTGTACAAAAGCATTTATAAACACTTATGCTTTGATACAGATTCTGTTTGTCATCAATTTTCTGCTACAAAGGTTCCGGTTAATGTCAGTCTACTGCATAAGAGTAATCAACCATATCTGCCTCCATGTCGCAATGAGGTCTGATTTTAATTAGCTTTATTTAGAAGACTTAGATTGTTATGCTACCTGCAAATATGTTTTAATTTCTTGCTGAAGAAAGATTTAGGCATTCAAATATTGTTGTTGATGAATCAAGGTCCATATTATTCTGTTTTTCAGGCACTATCTTCTTCAAATAGAGACAGCAATTGCTCACTAAAGAGTAACATATCTGGATCTTGTGAGTGTACATATCAGGAGCTGCAAGCAGAACTTGAAAAACGTCAAAACGTTTTCTCCTACAAATTTGGAAAGAGTGATGAGCTTTGGGAGTCTTATATGTATCTTGAACCAACATTGATCCATGATGTCCAAATTCAACAAGATTCAGAACTTCAATCTTCCAATATCAGCTTAGAAGATTGTTCAAGTTCTATCTCTGGTTTTAGTTTTCCTGATGAGCATAGTTTAATTACATATGACGAGCCTGTCAATAATTCTTGGCTTCATACCTTTCTCATTATTATTTCTCGTATATATATATATATATATATATATATATATATATATATATATAAAGGTTACAGGGCTATATCGGTAATTACACTAAATAAATACATTTAAACTAATTCCTATTCACATTCCCCCTCAAATTGATGCTGCTTGTCAATGAGCATCAATTCGCTAACAAGAAACTGATGACGTGGACGCGGAACAGCCTTGGTAAGAATATCTGCAATCTGCAACTGAGTACTGACATGAAGAAGTGATATTATTCTGTCATCATAAGCGTCACGGATTGAGTGACAATCAACTTCAATATGTTTGGTGCGTTCATGAAAAACAGGATTCGCAACAATTTGGATGGCACTTGTATTGTCAGCATAAAGTGAAGTTGGCTCTATTTGAGGAAATCCAAGTTCAGCCAAAAGACCACGAAGCCAAATTATTTCAGAACAAGCAGCAGATGTAACGCCCGTATAATTTTAATATTAATTTAATTTTATTATTGAATTAATAATTAGAATTATTAAAGAAATTGTGGAAATAATGAATAAATGAGGTTTTGGCTTTTGGGCCATATGTGGAAATAGAGGAAGAAGGGGGGGTAATTCTGAAAAACCTTTTTCTAATCTTATTATTTCATAAACATTGGAATTGGGAAAAAGAAAGAGCGTGAAAGAAAGAAGTCTGAAGAACGAAGAACGTGAAGGAGAACGATAGAGGGAGAGACCAAGAATCCAGAATTATCTAAGGTAAGGGGGGACTTGTCTGATTATCATCTATTATCGGGTTAGGGGTTGGTAATGCTGAATAGATGTAGAATTCGGATCAATTGAGTCATATGATAGGTTTAGGGATTGTGTCAATTGTATGATATTTGACCCCTGTGTTTGAATCTATGATGTATGTGTTGTTATAATCTCAATTGATGTATATTTGGTGCATTACGAAACGTAATTTGTGTTGTTTGTGCATTCTAATTCTCCATGTTCGCACTGGTATGTGTTGGGGTGTTTGGGATACATGGAATGCTGTTTTTTCTGCAGATTGGGGTTTTTAGAATCGCGGTTCGCGCCGCGTACATAGGGGAGGCGCCGCGAACCTGAAGGCAGAAGGTCAGGAAGTCTTGTTGCGTTCAGTACGCGCCGCGAACAGGTGACCGCGCCGCGAAGGCGTTGTTCCGATTCGTTCCACGCCGCGAACATGTGGCCGCGCCGCGAAGGCGTTGTTTCGATTCGTTCCGCGCCGCGAATGTGTGATGGCGCCGCGTGCTGTTGATGTTTTGTGATATTTTAAGAAAGTTCAAAGAGGCATAACTTTCTAACCGTTGGTTCATTTGATGCGCCGTTTTGGGCTAAATGAACCTTATTAAACGATCTATGTGATGATGATTTGACTGGTTTAGAATGATGATAATATATGTTGCTATTTCTTGATGATGATGATGATTGTAGCAAATATGTGCATGTTTTCGACAGGATGATGATAGAATTGTGGTTGAATGATGTTAATATATATGAGCATACTTGAATGATGATGATTATTGAGGATGATAATGATAATGATATAAGTATGTTATATATGTTGCATTCATTCATGTGCATTGTTGATACTGTATCCATAAGGGAAGTGTTGGATCAGTGAAGGGCATGATTCCCATTGTGTGGAATCTGTGCTGGCAGGGCCGTATCTGGATGATGATAGATCGGTCATGGGTTATTCCCATTGGATGACGTTGGTACCACATGCATAGTGTCAGTTCATTCATATGCATGATTTATGACATGATTGGAGGTATTCTAGTGTTGTAAATGCTGATGATGCGTTGGTTGTTATTTGTTTTGTTTTGATTGTCTGTTTATGAAACAATTGGGTGAATGATGCAACTGTGACGTGTTATTGCTTTATAACCTTATAACATTTGTTAATTATGACGAGACTCACCCTTACATGTTGTCATTTTCAGACTGAGGATAGCGGCTGTTCGACTCGGTGAGGATTAGCTCATGAGTCAGTGTTTTTAGTTAGCGTCAGGTGTCATGCTCTGGTAGTTGTAACACTGGGAACGTTTGTTTGTAGTTTTGATTGTAACTCTATATTTATCTGTTTTGGTTGAAGTCTGATACATTTAGTAACAATGTAGACTTGATGTGGTATTTTTCCGCTGCGTAGAACATGGTTTGGATAATGAGTTATGATTTTCAGGTGTTCCAATGATGCATGACTTATGTGACGTGTATTTTTGTTATTTATGAATTGTGATACCTCTCTACATGTTACTCTGATTTTAATAATTTGTTTAATTGCCGCGGGTTATTTAGAGGGGTGTTACAATAGTGGTATCAGAGCATAGTCGGTCGTTGTGACCAGAGTCTTAGTGTCAGTGTCAGTTTTCTTGTGTATACGACTAATACGAGTTATTTGTCGATGCTTTGTTCTGACTGGATTGTTGCATTTAAGCAGAACAAATGGCTGGAAGAGGAGGAAGAAACGATGATGCTCTTGCTGAGGCTCTGGGCATGATTGCTGGTGTGCTTGGAGGAGGGACTGTAGGAGCAGGGATTGGTGCTGATAGGCAACTGGGGAATTTTCAGAGGAACAATCCTCCATTGTTCAAAGGCACGCACGATCCTGAGGGTGCTCAGAAATGGCTCAAAGAGATCGAGAGGATTTTCCGAGTCATAGATTGTGCTGAGAATCTCAAGGTGAGGTTTGGTACCCACATGTTGTCTGAGGAGGCTGATGACTGGTGGTTGACAACAAAAGCTGAACTGGATGCCGGCGGTACAGCGGTTACTTGGGCTATATTCAAAAGGGAGTTTCTGAGGAGGTATTTTCCTGAGGATGTCAGGGGCAGAAAAGAAGTGGAATTTTTGGAGTTGGTTCAAGGTAACATGACTGTACCAGAGTATGCTGCCAAGTTTGTGGAACTGGCAAAGTACTATGTGCACTACAACAACGACGAAGCCAGTGAATTCTCGAAATGTGTCAAGTTTGAGAATGGCCTTCGTGATGAGATCAAACAGGGTATCAGGTACCAGAGGATCCGGAGATTTGTTGATCTGGTGGATTGTAGCAGGATTTTTGAGGAAGATAGCGTCAAGCTGAAGTCATCTCACTCTCGCGAGTTGGTTGACAGAAAGGGGAAGAAGCCTATGGACAGAGGTAAACCATATGGTAGAGGTAAACCTGTTGATTGGAAGAAACCCAGTGGGGGAGATTCCAGTGCTCGTATCAGATGCTACAATTGTGGTGAGATGGGACATCGTAGGAATGAGTGTAAGCTGAACCAGAAGAAGTGCTTCAAGTGTGAGGAAGTGGGTCATGTCGCGGCTGATTGTAAGAAGAGGGTTGTGACTTGTTACAACTGTGGTGAAGAGGGTCACATCAGTCCTAATTGTCCTAAGCCAAAGAAGAACCAATCGAGAGGAAAAGTTTTTGCTTTGACCGGGTCAGAGACTACTCCAGAGGACAGATTGATTAAAGGTACGTGTTTCATTCATGGCACACCTTTAGTTGCGATTATTGATACTGGAGCAACTCATTCTTTTATTTCTTTGGACTGTGCTACGAGGTTAAATCTTGAGATATCTGACATAAATGGAAGTATGTTTATTGACACTCCTGCGTCGGGTTCAGTAACTACTTCGTCTGCATGCTTGAAGTGTCCGATTGATATTTTTGGTAGAGAATTCGGAATGGACTTAGTGTGCCTTCCGTTGAAAGAACTTGATGTAATCCTGGGAATGAACTGGTTGGAGTTCAACCGTGTTCATATCAACTGTTTTGAGAAGACGGTAATTTTTCCTGAAGAGGGTTGTGCTGATAATCTGGAAATGACAGCTAGGCAGGTGAATGAGGCTATCGGAGATGGTGCAACAGTATTTATGTTGTTCGCAATGATGAATGTGAAAGAAAAGGTGGCTAGTAGCGAATTACCTGTGGTGTGTGAATTTCCAGAAGTTTTTCCTGAAGATGTAAATGAATTACCACCGGAAAGAGAAGTGGAGTTTTCTATTGATTTGATTCCGGGAACCAGTCCAGTGTCAATGGCACCGTACCGTATGTCGCCGTCTGAGCTAGCCGAACTGAAGAAGCAGTTGGAAGAATTGCTGGAGAAGAAATTTATTCGTCCTAGTGTTTCTCCGTGGGGTGCGCCTGTGTTACTAGTAAAGAAGAAAGAGGGTTCGATGAGGCTGTGCGTAGATTACAGACAATTGAACAAGGTTACTATCAAGAATCGGTATCCATTGCCGAGGATTGATGATTTGATGGATCAGTTGGTTGGAGCGCGGGTATTTAGTAAAATTGATTTGAGGTCTGGGTATCACCAGATACGTGTGAAAGATGATGACATTCAGAAGACTGCTTTTAGAACAAGGTATGGACATTATGAGTATTCTGTAATGCCGTTTGGAGTTACTAATGCACCTGGTGTTTTTATGGAGTATATGAACAGAATATTTCATCCTTATCTCGACAAGTTTGTGGTGGTATTTATCGACGATATCCTGATATATTCTAAGAATGAGGAAGAACATGCCGAACACCTCAGAACTGTGTTAGAACTGTTGAAGGAGAAGCAACTTTTTGCCAAACTGTCGAAGTGTGAATTCTGGTTAGAAGAAGTTAGTTTTCTTGGACATGTGATTTCTAAGAATGGTATTGCTGTTGATCCTACAAAAATAGAAGCCGTGTCTCAGTGGGAAGCTCCGAAGTCAGTATCAGAGATTCGTAGTTTTCTTGGCCTGGCAGGTTATTACAGGAAGTTTATTGAAGGATTTGCAAAGTTAGCATTGCCGTTAACTAAACTGACCAGGAAGGGACAAGCCTTTATTTGGGATGCAAAGTGTGAAGAAGGATTCCAAGAGCTCAAGAGGAGATTGGCTAGTGCTCCTATCTTGATTTTGCCAAGTCCGACAGAATCATTTGTGGTTTATTGTGACGCATCACTAATGGGTTTAGGTGGTGTGTTAATGCAAAATCAGCAAGTAGTTGCTTATGCGTCGAGACAACTTAAAGTACATGAGAGGAATTATCCGACTCATGATTTGGAGTTGGCAGCTGTAGTGTTCGTTTTGAAGTTGTGGCGACACTATTTGTATGGTTCGAGATTTGAGGTATTCAGTGATCATAAGAGCCTGAAGTATCTCTTTGACCAGAAAGAGTTGAATATGAGGCAGAGAAGATGGTTAGAATTCCTGAAAGATTATGATTTTGGTTTGAATTACCATTCGGGTAAGGCAAACGTTGTTGCTGATGCATTGAGTAGGAAAACCTTGCATATGTCTATGCTAATGGTGAAGGAATTGGATTTGATTGAACAATTCAGAGACTTGAGTTTGGTATGTGAAGGTACTCCTACTAGTGTCAAATTGGGTATGTTGAAGTTGACTAGTGGCATTCTTGAAGAGATCAGAGAGGGTCAGAAAGATGATGTTGAGTTAATAGATAAGTTGACTTTGATTAATCAAGGCAAGGGTGATGAATTTAGAATTGATGAAAATGGTATACTGAGGTTTGGTGATCGAGTGTGTGTCCCTGACATTGTTGAACTCCGGAAACGTATTTTAGAAGAAGGACACCGTAGTGGGTTGAGTATTCATCCTGGTGCTACCAAGATGTATCATGATTTGAAAAAGTTGTTTTGGTGGCCGAGAATGAAGAAAGAAATTGCCGAGTTTGTGTACTCTTGTTTAATTTGCCAGAAGTCAAAGATTGAGCATCAGAAACCGTCTGGGTTTATGCAACCGATGTTTATCCCTGAGTGGAAGTGGGATAGCATATCAATGGATTTTGTGTCGGGTTTGCCGAGGACTGGCAAGAATTGTGAAGCTATCTGGGTCGTGGTAGACAGGTTGACGAAATCTGCACATTTTATACCGGTGAGGATGGATTATCCGATGGAGAAGCTAGCTCAGTTGTATATCGAGAAGATAGTTAGTCTTCATGGTATTCCTTCAAGTATCGTGTCAGACAGAGATCCGAGGTTTACGTCTAAGTTCTGGGAAGGTTTGCAGAAGGCTTTAGGTACTAAACTGAGGTTGAGTTCTGCTTATCATCCGCAGACGGATGGACAGACGGAGAGGACAATACAGTCGTTAGAAGATTTGTTACGTGCTTGTGTGCTGGAAAAAGGAGGTACTTGGGATAGCTATCTGCCTTTGATCGAGTTTACTTACAACAATAGTTATCATTCGAGTATTGGTATGGCTCCGTTTGAGGCTTTGTATGGTAGGAGATGTAGGACGCCGTTGTGTTGGTATGAATCTGGTGGGAGTGCTGTGATTGGGCCAGAAATTGTACAACAGACTACGGAGAAGATTAAGATGATTCAGGAGAAGATGAGAGCTTCTCAGAGTCGTCAGAAGAGTTACTATGATAAAAGAAGGAAGACACTTGAGTTCCAAGAGGGAGATCATGTGTTTATGAGAGTTACTCCTATGACAGGAATTGGTCGGGCATTGAAGTCAAGGAAGTTGACTCCGCGTTTTATTGGACCGTTCCAAATTTCTGAAAAAGTGGGAGAATTGGCATATCGTGTCGCTTTGCCGCCGATGCTTGCAAACTTGCACGACGTGTTTCATGTGTCTCAATTGAGGAAGTACATTTCAGATCCGTCCCATGTGATCCAAGTAGACGATGTACAGGTAAAAGACAACTTAACGGTTGAAACATTGCCTGTGAGGATTGAAGACAGAAGACTGAAGCAATTGCGTGGCAAGGAAATAGCTTTAGTCAGAGTAGCTTGGGGAGGACCAGCTGAAGGGAATGTTACCTGGGAGCTAGAGAGCCAGATGAAAGATTCCTATCCGGAGCTCTTTGCTTGAGGTATGTTTTCGAGGACGAAAACTCTTTTAGTGGGGGAGAGTTGTAACGCCCGTATAATTTTAATATTAATTTAATTTTATTATTGAATTAATAATTAGAATTATTAAAGAAATTGTGGAAATAATGAATAAATGAGGTTTTGGCTTTTGGGCCATATGTGGAAATAGAGGAAGAAGGGGGGGTAATTCTGAAAAACCTTTTTCTAATCTTATTATTTCATAAACATTGGAATTGGGAAAAAGAAAGAGCGTGAAAGAAAGAAGTCTGAAGAACGAAGAACGTGAAGGAGAACGATAGAGGGAGAGACCAAGAATCCAGAATTATCTAAGGTAAGGGGGGACTTGTCTGATTATCATCTATTATCGGGTTAGGGGTTGGTAATGCTGAATAGATGTAGAATTCGGATCAATTGAGTCATATGATAGGTTTAGGGATTGTGTCAATTGTATGATATTTGACCCCTGTGTTTGAATCTATGATGTATGTGTTGTTATAATCTCAATTGATGTATATTTGGTGCATTACGAAACGTAATTTGTGTTGTTTGTGCATTCTAATTCTCCATGTTCGCACTGGTATGTGTTGGGGTGTTTGGGATACATGGAATGCTGTTTTTTCTGCAGATTGGGGTTTTTAGAATCGCGGTTCGCGCCGCGTACATAGGGGAGGCGCCGCGAACCTGAAGGCAGAAGGTCAGGAAGTCTTGTTGCGTTCAGTACGCGCCGCGAACAGGTGACCGCGCCGCGAAGGCGTTGTTCCGATTCGTTCCGCGCCGCGAACATGTGGCCGCGCCGCGAAGGCGTTGTTTCGATTCGTTCCGCGCCGCGAATGTGTGATGGCGCCGCGTGCTGTTGATGTTTTGTGATATTTTAAGAAAGTTCAAAGAGGCATAACTTTCTAACCGTTGGTTCATTTGATGCGCCGTTTTGGGCTAAATGAACCTTATTAAACGATCTATGTGATGATGATTTGACAGGTTTAGAATGATGATAATATATGTTGCTATTTCTTGATGATGATGATGATTGTAGCAAATATGTGCATGTTTTCGACAGGATGATGATAGAATTGTGGTTGAATGATGTTAATATATATGAGCATACTTGAATGATGATGATTATTGAGGATGATAATGATAATGATATAAGTATGTTATATATGTTGCATTCATTCATGTGCATTGTTGATACTGTATCCATAAGGGAAGTGTTGGATCAGTGAAGGGCATGATTCCCATTGTGTGGAATCTGTGCTGGCAGGGCCGTATCTGGATGATGATAGATCGGTCATGGGTTATTCCCATTGGATGACGTTGGTACCACATGCATAGTGTCAGTTCATTCATATGCATGATTTATGACATGATTGGAGGTATTCTAGTGTTGTAAATGCTGATGATGCGTTGGTTGTTATTTGTTTTGTTTTGATTGTCTGTTTATGAAACAATTGGGTGAATGATGCAACTGTGACGTGTTATTGCTTTATAACCTTATAACATTTGTTAATTATGACGAGACTCACCCTTACATGTTGTCATTTTCAGACTGAGGATAGCGGCTGTTCGACTCGGTGAGGATTAGCTCATGAGTCAGTGTTTTTAGTTAGCGTCAGGTGTCATGCTCTGGTAGTTGTAACACTGGGAACGTTTGTTTGTAGTTTTGATTGTAACTCTATATTTATCTGTTTTGGTTGAAGTCTGATACATTTAGTAACAATGTAGACTTGATGTGGTATTTTTCCGCTGCGTAGAACATGGTTTGGATAATGAGTTATGATTTTCAGGTGTTCCAATGATGCATGACTTATGTGACGTGTATTTTTGTTATTTATGAATTGTGATACCTCTCTACATGTTACTCTGATTTTAATAATTTGTTTAATTGCCGCGGGTTATTTAGAGGGGTGTTACAGCAGACATGGCACGATACTCAGATTCAGTAGAAGATTTAGAGACTCTCGCTTGTTTCTTACTTTTCCATGAGATCAATGAAGAGCCAAGAAACATGCACCAACCAGTGACAGATTGTCGAGTATTAAGGCACCCTGCCCAATCGGCATCACTATAAGCACTCAATTTAGGATGAACTCCAGTAGGAAAGAATAAACCATGATGAGAGCTTCCCTTCAAGTAACGAATTATACGTCGAACTGCTGCCAAGTGTAGGTGGCGAGGAGAGTGCATGAATTGACTTACTTGTTGAACAACAAATGATATGTCAGGGCGAGTAATAGTCAAGTAATTAAGGCTACCCACGAGTTGACGATACAATAAGGGATCATGCAACAGATCACCATCATCACGATGATATTTAACATTAACCTCAAGAGGAGTATCTACTGGATTAGCTGACTGCAGACCAACCATAGAAATTAAATCTGTGGCATACTTGTGTTGATGGAGGAATATGCCCTTGGATGTAGAATGAACCTCAAGACCAAGAAAATAATGCAAATTACCAAGATCTTTCATATGAAACGCTGCTTGTAACTGCTGTTTAAGGCTTTGAATGGAAGCATGATCAGAACCAGTAATAATCATATCATCAACATACAGAAGAAGTAGGACAATTCCAGTAGATGTTCTATGAATAAATAGAGAAGAATCGTACTGACTCTGAGTAAAGGAAAACCCAAGTAGAGTGGAGCGAAATTTTTCATACCATGCTGTAGGCGCTTCTTTCAAACCGTATAAGGAGCGTTTGAGCTTGCACACACCCTTAGATGACGGAAATAAACCTTGAGGAGGAGTCATATAAATATCTTCCGCCAGGTCACCATGAAGAAAATTTTTTTTCACATCTAATTGATGAAGAGTCCACCCGTTAGAAACAACTATAGAGAGTACCGTACGAACATATGTCATTTTGGAAACCGGTGCAAATGTCACATCATAATCAATTCCATATTCCTGCTTGTTTCATAAGGCAACCAAGCGAGCCTTGAAACGGTTGAGGGACCCATCAGAATTCAATTTCATAGAATACACCCATTTGCAGCCAATGGGTTTAACATCAGGAGGATAGGAGACAATATCCCATGTGAAATTCTCTTGAAGAGCTTGAAGTTCCTCATTCATTGCTTTTATCCAACGTACATCTTTAACAGCCTGTGAATAGCAAGTAGGAATAGATATGCTAGAGAGTGTGGCAGTCAGAGAAGTATGTGAGGAATCATACCTGTCTGGTGAATATCTATCTGGTGCTCGAGATATTCGACCAGAACGTCGTGGTTCAACCATTACAGGACCAGGTGGCGGTTCAGCGTTGGGAAGGGGTGTGGGAACCTGCTGTTTGTGTTTTCTGACATATACATGACCTGGTTTATAGCGTTCTATAGATTGAGGCATAATAGAAAACTTAGGAAGAGTAACAATATCATTCATGACAGGAGAAACACATGGAAACATAAACTGATTATCAAAAAATGTCACATTCCTAGAAATACGAAAACGATGGTTAGTGACATCATAACACACAAATCCCTTATGAGAGTGACTATACCCCATAAACGCATATTGAACAGACTGCGCTCCAAGCTTATGCCTTTAAAATGGAGGTAAGTGAACAAAACAAACACATCCAAAGGTATGTAAATCATTATAATTAGGCTGAATTTTAAAAAGACGAAAAAAAGGAGAATCAAGATCAATAACCGTAGAAGGAAGACGATTGATCAATAAGACATCTGTGGAAAGAGCCTCCACCCAAAATCGGGGTGGTACAGAAGCTTGAAGAAGTAAAGTGCGTGTCACATCAAGCAAATGACGATTCTTGCGTTCTGCCATCCCATTTTGTTGGGGGGTATTGGGACAAGATCGTTGAGACAAAATGCCTTTTTGTTGAAGAAATTCTTGAAACTCACGAGACATGTACTCACCACCAGAATCAGAGCGAAAATTTTTAACACTTTCATGAAATTGAGTTTCAACATATGTCAGAAATTTCTTAAGCATAGAAAACACTTCAGATTTAGACCGAAGAAAATATATCCAAGTAAAACGACTATAATCATCAATAAATGTGACAAAATATTTATAGCGAGCATGAGACACTACAGGAGACATACCCCATACATCACTATGAATCATTTCAAAACAAGAGGAAGCCCGATAAGCACCAGACGGAAAAGGAAGTGTTTTACTTTTAGCTAATTTGCAAACAGAACATGAAAGAGAGGCATTAGAAACAACATTTTTATTTCCCAACAAACCATTTTTAAATAAATGAGATAAAACAGAAGAGTTAGGATGACCCAATTTTCTATGCCAATCCTCATAAGAATTCAAGACATTATTACAAGCAAGAGATAAATGACTAGAAATAAACTGAAGTGGAAACAGTCTTCCCACTTTAGGCCCCTTCGCAACCACCTTCCCCGACACCTGTTCTTTCACAAGGTAACCATCACAGGAAAAATTTACATTACAATTATTATCAACCAATTGACCAACAAATAATAAATTGGAAGCAAGTCCAGGTGATACAAACACATCCCGAAAATCAGAGTTGAGGTCACCAACATTAGTGGTAGAAAGAGCATTACCATCCGCAATTTGAATTTTCTGATTACCATGGTAAGAATGTAAATTGTGCAAGTATTCAGAAGAGGTTGTCATGTGATTGGATGCACCAGAATTAAGAAACCACAGGCAGGAAACATTCGAAGACTTACCCTGAATTCCCAAGGTTGAAAGAGCGGAAAGTACCATCTGTTGGATTGTTTCAGGTTAGAGAGCACCACCATTAGATGGGTTGGTGATGGAAGGACCAACTGCAGAGCTTGTACTAGCAGGAAATGCTTGCACCGAATGTTGTGCTGATCGTGGAGGACGAGTGGGACAATCAGAGATAATATGACCCCGCTGCTTGCAATAATTACAAAACTTCTTACTGCAACTCTGAGCAAAATGTCCAAATTGTTTGCAAGAGAAACATTGGACATGTCGAATGTCACGACCTTTACCTCTACCCTGAGGAGCATATGCAAACATAGCAGACTCAGAAATGACAACATCATGAGACACGGATCTTTGAGTAGCAATACGTTGTTCCTCTCTGAGAAGTTCACCGACACATGTATCTAAAGAAGGAACAGGATTCCTATTCAGCAAGGCACCTCTGACAACCTCAAATTCTGCACGAAGCTTCATGAGAAATTGATCTCGCCTACTAGTATTATAGACCTCTTGGACATCCGCGAGAGAACTCTTGGGTACCTCAACATGTATAATCGCAGAGTGTTCTGTCCACAAATTCAAAAAACTAGAATAATATTCTTAAACAGACAGATTGCCTTGTTTGTAATTGGCAATGTCTAGCTCCAACTGAAAACGTTTGGCCGCATTGTCTAGGTTATAGATACGCTTCAAGTAGTTCCACATTTCTTGAGCAGTTGAAAAAGATCGCAAATTATTAATCATATGAGGATCAATAGTACCGAGAATCCAAGTGATAATCTGAGCATCTTCTATTTCCCATGCATCTAAGTCAGTTGTCTCTAACGGTGCCAAAGAGACATCGTCCAAGTGACTTCATAATCCTTTCCCTTTGACATACATCCGAAACTGAAATTCCCAAACAAGATAATTCTTTCCGGTAAAACGAACACAAATATGATCTCTCTCTTTTTCGGAAGCCATAATATCAGAGATGACTTAAGAACAATTTTGTTAACGTAATAATTTTGTTAACGTGAAACAAGAAACACCAACGGAACACTGAAGAATACTTGCCAACACCAAATCAACACTCCAATTCAGGATACTCGCCGACACCAAATCAAAACCCTAATTCAGGATACTCGCAGACACCAAATCAGAACCCCAATTCAGAATACTTGCCGACACCAAATCAAAACCCTAATTCAGAATACTTGCCGACACCGATACGAAAACACGATCAAAGCAAACACGATTTGCAAACAAGGAGGAATAAAAAAATTGTAACTTATGAGCACTACCAGAAACACGATTGTAAGCACCAGAGATTAGAATCGCAATCTTGGAAGAGATTACCGAGAACCGAGATGATTTCAAGAGCAACCCAGTGGGATGTCGCTGAATAAAGCCAAGATTAATCTAAGACTCACAGGTTTGATCGAAAACCTACTGATACCATGTCAATAATTCTTGGCTTCATACTTTTCTCATTATTATTTCCCATATATATATACATATATATATATAAAGGTTACAGGGCTATATCGGTAATTACACTAAATAAATACATTTAAACTAATTCCTATTCACAAAGCCTTCCTCGATTCTTAAATCAAGAGGTAGGGTAGAAGAGAAATTGCAGAAAGTGGATAAAGAAACATTGAATCAGCATTTCAAAATTTTCTATCTGCTATTGATCATTCAGCATGCGCCTTCATCAGATAAGATCCTATTTCTTCAAAATTGGAATCGCGATTCAAGGTTTTGTCATTAATTTGGAGGTAATGAAGTCTCATTACTTGAGTGTTTCACTTTCAATTGCATATCGTTTTGGATATTTGGATATCCACTGTGACTTCATCACTGTGTTTGATCCCAGAGGTGTTTTTATGTTCCTCACCAAGATGCAAGTTAGATTCTTCAATCATCCTGCTGTTTGGATCACAATTTTCGATCCCGGTGGAGCTTCGACATTAGATGATGGAGCTTTTCTCGCGCATTTGCTTTCAGATTGATCTAGAGAGGATTCGCATTCCCGCTTCCGTCACTGTACTTGCGCTGCCATTCACGATTTAATTGCAGAATTGAGGTTCCTTAATGGATTCACGAAGTAAAATAGAAAAGGTGTTCTGTCGGCATTGAAACTCTCAGGGGTAACAACAGGATACGATAGGTGGAATCGCTGATAGTGTCTTGTGCCATTGGGGTCAGGGTGTTTGTGAAAATTCATAGCTAAATATTGGAGTTGTCGTAGTATCAATCACGCAAATGATGAGGAGTTATTCTGTCAATTTGATTTTCACCATTGTCGTTTGAGGTTCTGCATACATTCTTGTTGCAGTTCTTACTTCCTTTTGAGCTTATTTTGACTTATTTTGCTTTTGTCAAAGCTTGATATAAGCAATAATATAATCTATGAGATTTTTAATTGTGTTACTAATAATTAACTTATTTTGCTTTTTTCAAAGCTTGATATAAGCAATAATATAATCAATGAGATTATTAATTGTGTTACTAATAATTAATAGTTAATGTAAGAATTAATTTTTAAAGGGGTATGATCTATTTGGGTAAATGTAAGGTGATTTTGTGCATAGGATAAGTAAATTTAGTCTCTTTTGTTACTATTCTTAGTTTATTTTGGATGGTTTGAAATCCTATTATATATATTAAAATTAATAGAAGACTCGTGCGTTCACACGGGTCATTTATTCCAACTATAACATGTCCTTTCGTCAATCGATGAAACTCTAAATACAATATCATAATACAACCAGACATTAGGAATTGTAAAAAAAATAAACAAGAAAAACTAAATAGATAATATAAAAATAGAACAAATTTATTTTTTGATGTCTATTATATTTAACATCTTCATTAGCGGATATCCATGACAATAATCCAATACCTGTTAAGAAATAGCGGGCGTTTAAAAAATAGTCATTACAACAACATATTCAAATAATTAAAAATTACAACAACATATACAAATAATTAAAAATGATAAGAGGAGAAATATTTATTACATGTATGTCAATATTTAATATTAAAAATATACAGTTCAATATATATCACCAAAAGCATATTACATGTATGTCAATAAGCTTCATGTTTGAAACACAGAAATAGAAATCACACAATCCGATATCACAGTAATCAATGTTGTTTTCACCGTAAGTTTGAAAAGATACTCAGTTTAGCTTCTACTCAACGTGATCTTAAACGTGGTTTTTTACCGCTAGAGCCAAAGTTTCCAAACATATGCCTAAACTGATCAACAGCCGAAGCACCAACCACTAATCCACAAAAAACTACTACAAGGCAAAAACTCCTTTCATGATAAAACACTGCCAAACACGACTTAACATACCAACAAATTCATGTGAAGTATCCTAGATTATTTTAGCATGCTATGATTTCCATTCTTTTTGTTGGAAAAACTAATATCTCTGCTTTGACATTACAACTTTTTAAAAATAGGTTTGACACTAAATGGTGGGGAGCTAAAAGAACTGACGCTAATGGCTATTGAAACACTATTACAAAATAATAATAGAAGTTTGAAGGACTTCAAGCCAATGCTGTATCCAAAAGATTTTGTTGTTTCCTTTGTTGGAAATAGGCTTCTTTACAAAGAGCGTCAATACGATGTTCTTGCTCAACAACAAATTTATTTAAATTTGTACTCTTCTCTTACAGGTAATATGACTTTACTTTAACAATAGTTAAAAAAATTACTTCATCGAAAATCTATAAACGACTTTGCGATACTTCTATTTTTGAAGACGAGCAAAGAACCATTTTTGAAGAAATCATGGATGTTGTAGAAAAGCAACAAGCCGGAGTATTATTTTTATATGCCTATGGTGGGACTGGTAAGACCTTTATGTGGAACACTTTATCAGCAACACTTAGATCTAAGAAAAAAATTGTCTTGCCTGTTGCCTCAAGTGAGATTGCAAGTTTGTTGTTACTAGGTGGAAGAACAACTCATTCTAGATTTAAGATTCTTGTCCCTACTTTAGAAACTTCTATTTGCAACATTAACAAAAAAGATGATCTTGCCGAGCTTCTAAAGATGACAAATCTAATCATATGGGATGAGGCTCCTATGGCTAACAGGTTTTGCTTTGAGTCTCTCGACAAATCCTTAAAAGATATTATGAGTGGAAGTCCACATGCATCTGATAAAATATTTGGAGGTAAGGTTGTTGTGATTGGTGGTGACTTCAGACAAATTCTCCCTGTTATACCAAGAGGTACTAGATCTGATATTATCCATGCAACAATCAATTCTTCCTATATTTGGGATCACTGTAGAGTCTTGAAGCTTACAAAAAACATGTGCTTACAAACTGGTGCAACTGATTCTACTACTAATGACATAAGGACCTTTTCAGAGTGGATTTTAAAAATTGGAGATGGGACCATGTGTGAGCCAAATGATGGTTATGTTGATATTTGTATTCCAGATGAGTTTTTAATTTCAAATTTTTCTGATCCGATTAAGGCAATTGTCGAGGATACACACCCTGATATCATTCATAACTATCTTGATTACAACTATCTTCAAAGTCGTGCAATCTTAGCTTCAACAATTGAAGTAGTGGATGATATCAACCAATATATCACAAACCTTCTTCCAGGTATTCAGCTTAGACTTATTCCTACTTGTTTACGTTAATATTAAATAAAGGGTGATAATTGTTACTTATTAAATATTTATATTTTTCAATTGTTGTAGGAGAAGAGAGAGAATACTTTAGTAGTGATTCTATAGATAAATCTGATGCTACTAAGTTTGATGCATATGAGCATGTCACACCGGAGTTCCTAAATGCTCTTAAAACTTCTGGATTGCCTAATCATTCAATCAGGTTGAAAGTTGGGGCCACAATAATGTTGATGCGCAATCTAGATCAGTCTGAAGGCTTGTGCAATGGTACACGGCTCACTGTAACCAGGCTTGCAGGTCATGTCATTGAAGCTAAGATCATTTATGGAAAAAAATTTGGTAACATCATTTATATTCGAAGAATGTATTTGTCCCCCTCACAATCACCATGGCCATTCAAATTGGTGAAACGCCAATTCCCAATTATGGTTTCATTTGCCATGACAATTAACAAGTCTCAAGGACAATCTCTGGATATTGTTGGTTTGTATTTGCCAAAAGAAGTTTCTAGTCATGGTCAATTATATGTGGCTATCTCTAGAGTTAAATCCAAAAAGGGATTGAAAATTCTTATTCATGACAAAGATAAAGAACCAATGACAACCACCACTAATGTTGTGTTCAAAGAAGTGTTCCAAAACATATGAAACATATATCTTTTAACTATACCTTTTTTTTATCTTTCCATTCAAAATAATAATGAAATTATTATTTTTTTCATAACTTCTTACATGTCTCTTTTTTTATGATAAATTTTCAGGTTCAAGTGTTCACTTTATTTTGAAGATTCATGTTATAAGTCTATAACATTTTATAATCCTTTGTAACACATTTTGTATTGGACATATTCTTTTGATACAATCTTAATGTTAAAGACATTAACATACATTCATGTGTTATAACATTATAAAAAATATTAATTGTTACTCTATTATTATATATTCTTACATGAAGAATCTCAAATACACAAATTACTTTAGTTATATATATAATAGCAAATAGAAATTACCCGTGCGGCAACATGGGTTTCTTACTATTTTAATATTAAAAATGATACAGTTCAATATATATCACCAAAAGCATATTACATGTATGTCAATAAGCTTCATGTTTGAAACATATAAATAGAAATCACACAATGCGATATCACAGTAATCAATGTTGTTTTCACCGTAAGTTTGAAAAGCTACTCAGTTTAGCTTCTATTCAACGTGATCTTAAACATGGTTTTTTACCGCTAGAGCCAAAGTTTCCAAACATAGGCCTAAACTGATCAACAACCGAAGCACCAACCACTAATCCAGAAAAAACTACTACAAGGCAGAAACTCCTTTCAAGATAAAACACTGCCAAACACGACTTAACACACCAACAAATTGAATAAAACACTGAGAACTCCATACAATGCAAACACTACACCAGCTAATCCGAGATACACACACAAAAAACTAAGCAAAAAAGCACTGAGACTGATACTAATAATAAAGTTAATTTTAAAAAACGTGTAGATGCATACACATATAAGAGTTTTTGTCGCATAGCAAATAGAGAAGTTACATAAAGAGCTAGAAAGGGGAAAATATACTACCTTAAGTCATGCACAACCTACTATTCCCGTGACTACGGTTACGACATCTGGGTAACGTGCAACCTGAGAATATACAAGCAATAACTTATGAAAGACAACATTGGGATTTTGTTCAACATCCTTCAAAGTCTCTTCAAGTTCAACAATCCCTATCATCCATGAATTCTTAACATGGCTAGTGGGCCATCTGCTATCATATTTCCGCTATTAGGCCATCAACCATTTATTGAGTCATTCACCATTTATTTTCACACTCTAGTTGTTACTCTTGGGCGTGAGGGAATGCATTAAGAGTCCAATATCTGACAATATATGACTTGAACATGTTCTTATAAGTGGAGATAATATTCACCCTACAAGTCGATTTTGTCGGGATGAGTTAGGTCCTACCACTTTTCTTAACGTGTCTTCTCAAGCAATATGCTTGAAGATGATTTGGATTGTCCAACTGAACTTTTGAAATGATCAAGAGTCTTGTAGAGTCTTATTGAAGATGGTGATATTCAATCATGTTGCTTCTTGTTGAAGTGACTTAGCTTGCTTTTGTCAAAGCTTAATATAAGCAATAATATAATCAATGAGATTATTAATTGTGTTACTAATAATTAATAGGTAATGTAAGGATTAGTTTTTAAAGGGGTATGGTCTATTTTGGTAAATGTAAGATGACTTTGTGCATATGAAGTAAATTTAGCCTCGTTTTGTTAGTGCGTGAGGCACTTCTAATGAGAAAAAAATACAGAGAATATAAAGGAAATAAGGATTATATTTTTGAATTGAATTGTACAATGAATGATATAGACTATAAATATTTATGTGCAACCCTGATTGGGCTTGGGCTTACACAACTTGGATTATATTTGATATTATTAGATTAGATTTTATCTAATATTATATCAATAATATATCAATCCCAATAATATCTCAACATACCCCCTATAATCCAAATTGTCGAACATACTCTAAAAATATAGTCAATCTGAACTATTCCTAATTTCTTTCCCAAATTTAGGAATCTGTCGATCATCAATCCTTTGGTGAAAATATCAGACAACTGTGCTTCACTTGAGCAATGTCTAACTTGAAGTTCACCTCAATTTACCTTCTCTATCAAGAAGTGAAATCTAGCTTCGATATGCTTACTTATTCCATGCAGAACTGGATTCTTCGCCAGATTTATGGGTGACTAGTTGTCGATTTGCAACACAAGAGGTTTCTTCACTTCGACCTTCATTTCTTCAAGTATTGATCAGATCCAAATTGCTTGACATGCATCATAGAATCCTGCTATATATTCTTCTTCACACAATGATAATTCCATGACAGTTTGCTTTTTCAAGCACCATGAGATTGGGGCACCAAAGACTTGAAAGAAATATCCAGTTGTGATTCTTTGATCTTCCTTATCTCCACACCAATTAGCATCTGAAAAATAAGTAATTGATGCTTCTTTGCCTTCAGAGGCTCGTCGAAATAGAATTCCATAGTCTATCAATCCTTTTAAGTATCTTAAAATTCTTCTTACAGCCTTCATGTGTGACACTCTTGGTTCACTCATGAATCTGCTCACTTATCCAACTGCGAAACCTATATCAGGTCAATTTTTGCACACATATCACAAAGATCCGACAATTTGTTTGAATAAAGTTACATCTAATTTGTCTTCCTCTCCATGCTTCTCCAACATTAAGTTTGGTTCAACAGGTGGGATGCAGGATTCAAATCATCCATTTTGAATCTCTTGAGTATCTCTTTGACATACTTCCTTTGATGCAGCACCATACCTTACTTCGACATTTCAAATCCCATGCATAGGAAATAAGACAATTTTCCCAGATCCGACATTTCAAATTCCTTCATCATCAGCTCTATGAACTTTGACAAGTTCTCGAAGCTATTTCCAGTTATCAGCAAGTCATCAACATATAAACAGATGATTGTTATATTTTATGCCACAACCTGAACATAGACACCTTACTCAGATTTGTATTTGACAAATACTAATGGGCTAAATAAGTTTCTGATCCCTCTAAATATCTCAAATTTCGTTATTAGTCCCTCAAAAAATTTCCTTTAAAGAATAGTCCTCATAAAGTTTTTCGTCCACACTTTTGGTCCCTCATGTCTAAAGACGTTAACAGAAGCTGACGTGCACGCCACGTGGCAATGCCAGGGTGGCAAGATGCTGACGTGTCTACCACGTGACCAAGGTCAACATCATACTTGAACCCAAAAAAATTCGTAGCTAATTTGTAGCTAATCTGTAGCAAATTTGTTTCAAGAATTTTGTTTGTAAAAGAATGCAATATAAATATTGATTTAAGTAAATTTTTACCTTCTGTAATATATATACCTTTTGGTCCATGTTTGGATTTTAGTTTATCTAATATTCGTTCATGTTTTCTCTTATACTAATTCCAACATGGATAAGAAGTTTAAAACCAAAATAATGAGAACAGAAAGCAGTTTTCCTATGTTATATGCTTTTTTTTCATTTATTTTAAACTTCCATTTTAAATAGGAGTTACAGTGGCACCTTTAAATCTACCAGCTTGAGACAAGGCTTCTTCAGCAATGGGTCTCCACTGTTCTGCACAAGAATAATTGATTCCAAGTCCAACACTTAGTCCCCTCAGTAGATGCACTGTCAGAACTCAGAAGTATAGAAAACAGTTCTTCTGAGAAAGCCTACCATAAACTACATACAAGAATATAAAATTTATTGAAGAAAAGGTAGCAGCACAAAATATTAACAAATTATTTCTTGCTTGTTCCGTGAATATAAATATTGTTTATATGTATGCATCAATAGGTGTTGTACTCTAAATGTACCTGAACAAATATTTTTTTATTGAAGATTCATCTGAAAAAGGTTGCAGCATTTTCATACCGAGAGGTAATTTTGTATCCAACATTGTCTCTGCCAGTTTAAGCAATTTTGTATCCAACATTGTCTCTTCCAGTTTAAGCATTTCTAGTTGCTCATTTTCACATTTGCTTAATGTATCGATACCAAACTCCCTGCAAAATAAGAGTAAAAGAGCTTTTTGTGGTTCCCTCATCTACTTTTTATGCTTTTTGTGGTTTTGGCTTCTCAGTGAAGAGAAGTCCGTTGTAACTAGTATTTCCATAGTAATGGCTTGTTTACCATATTTAACGGTTTTAATTGTTGCAAATATAGCTGAACTATGTTCTTAAGACATTCTTGTCATTAACATGATTATGTTTGCAGATTTTTATGCTTAGAAAAATAAAGGGAGCGGCCCAATCTATTCATAGAATAAATAGAGGCAAATACGTGGAAATGGGTAAAAATGGGCCAATTGCCTCGGTTGGACCAAATACCCACCACTGTCGGTTCTACATGCAATATAAGTTTCATATTGCAGCACGTAGTTCATTTTGGTGGCTTGCGACAAGGGAAAGCTTTAGAAAATGATGTTCTTTTAGAAACTTCATTGTAAGCTCAACAAGTAATGAAGTCACACATACTTCTCAGATTGCTTGGAAAATTTTGTACAGAAAGTATTGTTCCAATGGTTGTGATAGTACATTTTCTCCCACCATAAATATGATTGCTCAAGCGGTGAGCTTGTCTCTGACTCACTCGTATTTGCTTGTTCTTGGTATTTTTGCATTTGTATGTGGAGAGCTTGCATTGTCTCAACGGAGATGGGGAGATGCAGAGCTGTTACCCATCACATGATGCTTTGTATGTGCGAGCAGATTGGAAAATCAACAAACAGTGTATTGAATTTTGAGTTTATAGGATCAAAAAACTCTTATAAGAATTTGAGAGAGATGTAAATGGAATTAATTTATCATTTTCTCAACAAAGATATTAGGGTTTATCAACATAAATATAAATATACTGCATTCTTTTAAAATTAAAATTCTTGAAATAAATTAACTACAAATTAGCTACGATTTTAGCTATCGATTAGCTACGAAATTTTATGGGTTCAAGTGTGATATTGACCTTGGCCACGTGGCATGACACGTCAACATCTTGCCACCCTGGCATTGCCACGTGGTGTGCCACGTCATCTTCTGCTAACGGCGTTAGACATGAGGGATCAAAAGTGTGGACGAAAAACTTTATGAGGACCATTCTTTAAAGGAAAATTTTTTAGGGACTAAAAATGAATTTTGAGATATTTAGAGGGACCAAAAACTTATTTAACCCAATACTAATTCGACTAAGTATGAGTTGATATTCTTGTTTCATGCCCTAGGTGTCTGCTTGAGGCCATAGAGCACTTTGTGCAACTTATATACTTTGCTCGCTTCCTTCTGAATCATAAAACTAGGAGGTTCTGTGGCATAGACCTCTTCGTCTAAAGGGCCATTCAAAAATGCTGACTTCACATCTAATAGAAATGTCGACAACCTTGGTTGCATGCCAATGCTACCACTAGTCGAACATTCTCCAATCTTGCAACTGGAGAAAATATTTCAGAGTAGTCGAGTCTTGCTCTTTGAAGAAATCCTCGAGCTACTAATCTTGCTTTATGTCTGGCTATCGAC
This sequence comes from Vicia villosa, assembly GCF_029867415.1. Taxonomy (NCBI): domain Eukaryota; kingdom Viridiplantae; phylum Streptophyta; class Magnoliopsida; order Fabales; family Fabaceae; genus Vicia; species Vicia villosa. The sequence goes on along the minus strand of NW_026705104.1, from coordinate 969,473 downwards.
CCATCAGCATTGTGTTTCAACTTGAACACCCACTTTACGTCGATAGCTTTTGTATGTGTTAGAAATTCAACTAACTCCCATATGTTGTTTCTTTCGATTGCCTGTAACTCTTAGACCATAGCTAACTTCCACTGTTGAGTCTTTAAAGCCTCGCTATATTTGATTGGTTCAACACCTGCAAGTAAAGCAAAATTAACTAATTCTCTATCTGGTGTGACTTCATCATCACTAACTACTTCATAATCATGAAGTCTGGTTGGACAAACTCTAGTTCTGTGAGGTCTTTGGCTTGTATCAGCCACACCCTCTTCGACATCGACTATGTCAGGAATGTTGGCAACTGCTTCGACTTCGACTGGATTTTCTACAATTTCATCAACTTCGACTTCATCAGTTTCTTCGTCGAAGTCAGAGCTCATCAATGGCTTGTTAATTGAATTACTAGAATTCCAATCCCAGGTAGAATTTTCATCAACCACAATATCTCGACTCAACATAATCTTCGTATTAACTGGATTGACTAACCTGTATACATCAGTCTTATGATATCCTACCAAAATCATAGGTTCTCTCTTTTCATCAAGCTTCCTTCTTCTTGCATCAGGAACATGCTTGAACACGTAGAGCCAAACACCTTCAGATGACTCACTGATGGTCGTTTTCCACTCCACACTTCTTCAGGAACCTTATTCTTCAACTTCTTGGTAGGGCACTTGTTCACAATATAAACTGCAGTCGAAACAACTTCACCCCATAAAGATTTTGGCAAATTCTTCTACTTTAGCATGCATCTTGCCATATCCAATATGATTATGTTTCTTCTTTCTACAATTCCATTATGTTGAGGCGTATAAGGAGCAGTTACCTCATGATTGACACTATTATCTGTGCAGAATCTTCAAACATGTTAGATGTGTATTCGCCACCTCCATCAGTTCGCAGAAATATGATCTTCTTTTCACTTTGGTTTTTGACGAGTATATTGAATCTCTTAAAGATTTCAAATACTTCGTCCTTTATCTTGATCATATATATCCATAGCTTTTGACTAAACTCATTAATTAACTAAACAAAATATATGTTTCCACCAATGGTATGTTCTTCGAATGGACATCATACATCTGAGTGTACCACTTTGAGTATGCAGGATGATCTCATTGGCATAGTCAAAGCAAAAGAAATTCTAGATTGCTTTCCAACTAAACCACTTAGAGTATACCATTAACCATACCTTGAGTAATCATTTGATTGAGTGATCAGAAATTCAAATGTCCAAACCTCAAATGCCACAACCAACTATCCTTGTGGTCGACAATAGTTTTTAGACATTGTACTTCAGTCGAACTGATCATGGTCTTAAACATCCTATTCTTCGACAGAGGAGATTTCAAGACCAAATTAATATTGGTGTCGAACAATTTTAAAACTCCATCTTTCGTGACAACTGAGAAACCTTTCTCGACTAGTTGTCCAACACTTAGTAGGTTGCACTTCATGCCAGGTACATAGAGCACATCTTTGATCATAGCTTTCCCTCCATTACACATTTGAAATACTATGTTGTAAATGCCTTCTGCTTGCAAAAAACTGTTATCAGCAAGTTTTACTTTGCTATTCTTTGACTCGTCGAAATCTGCCATCCACACCTTTTGACCAGTCAGATGATTCAAGCAGCCTGAGTCGAGAAACCAGATCTCGGATTTGACATGGATATCTGCAACAGCAGCCATAACTACCATACCTTCAAAATCATTTGACTCTTGGCATGCAAGATTCACTCCTCTATCCTTGACTTTTGTCGATCTATTATCTTTCATGTACGAACAATGTTTAGACAAGTGACCCCGCTTCTCACAGTGATAGCAATGCACACCTTTCTTGTTTTCTTTATCCTTTCAATAGTTTCCTCCTCCTCTTTTTGAGGACTTAGAAGTTCTATCATCGACCTGATGCTTATGAGGGTTCGACCAAGACTTCTTGCCATGAATCTTATCGACTTTGCCTTTGAATTTTTTGGAACCACCATTCTCTTTCTATGACTGAGCCTGCAAAGCTTGTATCGAATCTTGAACTCATTTCCTTTCAAAAATCCTATCTCATGTGCTTCCAGCGAACCAACCAAATCTTCCAGTTTTAGGGTTTCAAGTTGATTGGATTCTTAAATAGATACCTATTGCATTCAGGAGACGAACAGGAACACCGTCGGTAAGCACTTCTAGGGTTTCATGAAAGCCAAACAAGGATTGCATCTGTTTTCTCCATCGAGTCCAATTTTTGCCATCAAGTATTGGAAGAGAATTCAGAATGCTATCAGTACCATTCATCTTTGTAGGCCCTTATATGAGTATAGGCCCTGTGCAGTGGACCAGGCTGCACAGGTGTATAATTGGCCCTATTATGTAGCCTTATACGATGAATCTATTATATATATTAAAACATACTCTAACATCTTATGCCACATAATTCTAATTTTGCCACATCATTAAAAATTTATGTCACGCCAAATATATTCTTATGTGTCACCTTTAAAAACTCATCTTCATTTTTCAAAAAGTTTTATTTCTCTATTAGATGTCATGGATTCAACACTCTGTAACTACAAAAATCTATTAATTTAACAACTAATTACTTCAATATAAAATAATTTATAAACTTTAAAAAATAGTTTATACATTTTTCTTGTCATGTTTTCATCTATTTCTTCATTATTAATATATTTTTGAAAGATAAAGTTATCCATCCATTTACTCAATATAGATAAATTATTTAAATTAATATAATAAAAGTTTTGTTTAAAAAAACAATACAATTAACTACTTACAAAAACTTAGTTGGTAGATGAACATATAAAGAAAGACAAAAAACAAAGTATCAACTTTAAAAGATTTTAACTAAAATTTTATATTCGAACGACTAAGACTCTATATAACCAATCATCACTGTTAAAATCAAGATCTAAGATAAACACTGATCTATTTTTCAAAGAATATACACATTTAATTTGTATTTTATTCTTCAAATCATTAAGTTATATCATAAAATTTTATTAAGATGGTGTGAATAATCTTAGTGAAATAGACGATCTTTTATCTTTTAATATTTGGTGAATTTGTCTCTCATCCATAAAATGATGAAGATTTAACATTTTAAAGTATTGGAGTAAAAAAAAAGAAAAGGAAATATAAAATAAAATCATAGATAATAATATTTCTAAAGGAGTTCTTTGGCAAGTGAGACATGTGGCACTCTCTGGTGCTTTGTTACACTTTTTCAAATTTTCTAACATTCTATTAATGGAAAGTTATTCTCAATTCAATTAATATTATTATTTTTTATTCAATTAATTATTTTATTAAATGAATAAATGCATTTGTCTTAATGAGTGAGAAGCTGAAACATCATTTTTTCTTTCAAGGGTTACACGATAAACATGAATATTTGGGGAAGAGCAAATAAATTGATAAGAAAGTGAAACGCTCGAGGTATCGTATCTCAATACAAATTCAAAACTCAAAACGCTTTCACTCCAACTTCAATTTCATCATGTTCGGAAACAACACATGCAGCGGCGGCGCTCCATTTTCTCTCTCAGTCGTGTTCTCTGCCGTCTCAACCTCGCGTCCATTACAAACCCGACGGCCGAAGAACTCATACGAGTTCTCTTCTCCGACGAACTCTCGGTCTCAATATCTTCTTCCCCTCTTTTCGATTTCTAATTCGTTGTTTGTTGGTTTGATGATGATGGTGATACGGAATCGGTGATTTGTGTTGTTGTATTGTGTGTTTTTGTCCAAGCTTGATTCGGTGAAAGTGCAATGATGATGATGGGTAATGTTTGTTTTAGGGTTAGATCTGTGTATTTGTTCATCTCCATGGTTGTTTTCATAAATCTAATTAGTTTATTGTTATGTTTGAGGGTTTATTTCTGATTTTTATTCTTTTGTTACTTATGGTTAATGTTTGTTTCAGGTTTAGATCTGTTTATTTGTTCATCTCCACGACTGTTTTTATAAATCAAATTATTTCATCCCTTTTCTCTGCTATATATTGAATCAAATTAAGGCTACATCATATAGGATTTCATCTCAGTAGCCAGAAAGGTTTGTGAATGGTAAAATTAAATTATGTGGTTTTTGACATTTGATAAAGGGTTTGGGTTTGGGTTTGTGGTTGATTTGATGATTTGGAGGTTTGTTTTCAGGATTTAGACTTGATCGGGTTTTACCGCTGACTTTTGAATCTAACAGTGTATGACCGAGTTTTTCTTATCTAAATATGATCATTTGAAATTTGAATTCGGTTTATTGTTTTCTCTTTTAATTCCTATGTTTTCTGATATTTGCAGAGGATGAAGTGAAAGAAAAAGCAAAAAGAGATGCAGCTGCTAGCAAATGAAGGGAATACTCATGGAAAGGTGATTGGAACCGGCACTGTGTTTGAATTTTTGAATTTGTGCATACAAATATATGGTGATATCGGTTTTTAAATGCACTAAATTGAATTAGATGTATGTACATACCTTTGTTTTTCTCTAATTTGGCTTGAACTGGATTTTGTGTGTGTGTGTAGGACTGTGTATGAAGTGATGGCTTCTTATTGTATTGGAAGAGAATTTTAATTGTGACATGGATAAGCAGTGACTTGGTTCTGAAATTGCATATGTGCTATGACTGTTTTGGGTTGTATAATTATGCAGTATCGAACATACACTATTGAGGAAATAGAAGAAGCGACAAAATACTTTTCCACCTCACTGAAGTTGGTGAAGTATGTTATGGACCAGTCTATAGGGCTGAATTAGTTCTCACTGCATTTGCAATAAAAGTGTTGCAACCCTGTGCAGCTCAAGGATGGTTGCAATTTCAACCAAGGTATGCAAATTATTGAATTAAATTAAATATTATTTAAATGAATCAATTAATTATTATTTGACATTTTATTCATGTAGATTGAAGTTGTGATAAGCATATGGCATCCAAACATGGTTCTTCTATTTGAAACGTGTCCGGGGTTCGGTTGCTTACCGTATGAGCACATGAGTAATGGAATGTTGACGTGCTATCTAGATTTAGACATTAGCATATAGGGCAATATAAATTCTTTTTCAGGGTTTTCATGTGTTCCATATAAATATTTGAAACACTATTTCTAGGTGGATGCAGAAAGTGTGTACTGAACTTTTATGTTTGTTGCATTTTAATAATGATTAAAGCTGAGAAAATAATTTAGCAGCAAAGTTGAGTCAACAATTGCAGCAATGCGAGGGCTTTCGGCTACTACAGCTAGCAATCAACCACAACTTACTACTTTGTTTTAACTGGCTGCTCATGAAGCTAAAAAATCAAGTACTCAGGGTTGCATTTAACAGTGGTGAGTGTTGGCTGCCATCGGTGGTTTTTTAAATCACTTCATGTATCTTGATTTATGTAAATCTATTCTCGCGTGCTTGGTTTGAAGTTTTTCAAATTTATTTTTTAATGACATACTCATGGATCATAATATGTTGTTTGCTATTCCTTTCTAGATTTTATTCTACTGCAGATCGATAGGGTGCCCACAACATCAGTGGCCCGTGAACCAGAGGCTTTTCACTATGGATATCATGTACTATAGGTAATGTTGTAGATATTGGAAACACATTGGGCTAGATGCATTGGATTTATCAAAGCCATTGAACTGCCACTTTTGTCGCCGCTGGTAAAGTAAAATCAACCAGAACCACCAATAACATGTTGCAATAATTTTTTATTCGAAAAAGCTTAAGATATAGTTGTTTACCAATGTAACACGGTGAACTGACTTTTATTTTTAATATGCAACAATGTTGCGGTAAGCATGAGTCGCCACCGACTTTTATTTTGTCCAATTTTAGGAAAGGTAAAAAGTACAGAAAAAGACCTTATTTGAAAGAAAACGGGCTCGGGGGGTAAGTTATGAAAAGGGAAGGTGCAAGCACCCTTTTCATCCGTAGTTATCTACGGGCTCTTAATTTACTTAGCTCATGTTTGTTTGTTTTGAATTGAAAAGGGATATAAGGACTTTAGCGTAAATGCGTAGCCTTAGTTTTTCGAAAGAGTTTTGAAAAGATGTTTTTTATTGAGCTAGGCATATTAAGAGCACTACCCTAAATAGTTGGTCTTTTTCTATACCTTTTAAAATTCCTAGGATTATCCATACTATGTAGAAGTAGGAAATCCTTGTTATATTGGACGTGCGGGTCATCGAAGGGTCATCGAGGTCGTTTGAAGGCAACAGGTAGAGGTACCTTTAGCAAATTCGAAGGGACAAATCATCTCAATCGAGGGATTAGATCATGCATTCGTAGGCAACATCGTGGGTCATCGAGGGACTTATGATCTTTGCAATGATTTTAATCGAGGGACTTTGCCAATGGATACCTCTACATTTCGAGGGACTCGACCTTATAATCGAAGGCAACCAAAGAGGGGGCGTACCCTAAGGGTGAATGAGTGCAAGTGTGTTGGATTCGATTTATAGTTTATCTTGTATTTTTTAGTGAGCTAGCGTTTGATTATGTCTTATCATACAATCCTAAAACATACATCTAAGCAGTTAATATACACAAAAAAATAAATGTGCGGAAAGTAAAATGTCCTACGCTATTACATGGCTTCGGGGAGGGGGAATTACAAGTTTAAAACAAACGGGGAGAGAAACTAACTATAAATTATTACAATAAACCAAGATGAAAATTAAGATGGAGATAAAGAGAATAATATATACAAATGTTATAATGAACTATAAATATCCGCGAGAAAATCCAACGCCTCAATGATAGTACCTCGCAAAAATAAAGAAAATGAGTAGTACGAAGAAAATATAAAAATAGACATTCTAAATTCTAAAAGGAATTAAAAATTAAATAACCTATTTTTTTTGTATTTTAAAATATGAGAAATTAAACTAAAATATTTTTTTGAGTTTTGAACATTTAAATTAAATGATTTGTTTTTTAGATTTTGTTTTTTTTTTAACATTAGCAAACATATAAAGGAAAAAAACAAATAGGGAGGATGAGAAGCTGTAGCGCCTCTCTCCATTATCCCTCTCACCATTTTTTTAAAAAAAAATATATAAAATAAAAACCATACAAATGGCGACACATGGTACTAAAAAAAAAATAAAAAAAATAGCACAAGAACAACAACTCTATTATCTTCATCGTGGGAAACCGAAAGGGAAAATCAATTCCCTTCATCTCACCTTCTGTATCTCCATTCTCACAAATTTCAAGAACAATAACTCCATAACTGTGTCGGCGGCAGTCGGTAGTGTTATTGGTGGTTGATGCAAATCGGAGGCGGGGCTGAGGCGTTGCCGTTACTTCGCGGCTTTCGATTCTCTTTCGGCTATGTTTGTGCTTTTGCTTGGATTGCTTTCTTCCAACCTTTGATTGTTTGCTGTGCTGCATAAACAAAACAAAATAAATATGGGAGTCAATGATTGTAACACTTGTAACATGTTGTAGCCATGAATTTGAGACAACTTTGTTGTTGTAAAAAAAACGGTAATGGGGATGGCTTGTTCGTTTATGTTAGTGTGAAGGCTGATTGTTTGTGAGTTTACATATGGTTTACTAGAGGTTAATGGAATACGATACTTATTTTAACATAAAGTTTGTACATGAGATTTAGGAAGGTTACTGCAAAAAACCTAATGGGTACTGCTGTACGGCAAAGAAAATAAGGGTTTTCGGTACTGTATAAAAAAGGTTAATTGTTAATATGTACGTCACGTCGTATCCGCCCCCTGTTGGGCAGAAATTGTTAGTGTTATATAGAAAAAGAAATTAGGTTAACACAAATGGTAGGAAGACAAATATAATAAAAATATTTAATTCAGAAATCAAACATATTTACTATTTCTAAAAATGTTTATTCTAAACATGGAAAATAAATAATTTTTTTTGATATTTTTGTGATTTTGATTAATTTGTGATAAAAGTGCATAAATTATAAAATAGTTTTTTTTTTCTCTATAAAATAAATTAATTAAAAAAAAAAAAAAAACGAAAATTAAAAAAAGAAATATATTTTTTTTGTGATTTTTTGAAATATAAAATGAAAATAAAATTAAAATTAGTAGCAAATAAAAGAGAAAAATGTTAGAAATAGGATTTGAACCCGGGACCCTGTACTTGCAAACCTTACTTCCTTACCAATTGTGCTATCTTATTTAATCGAAATAAAATGACATTTAAAATTATATGAGGGCAAATTTTGGGGTATGACAGCTGCCCCTGTTCAATCTTCTTAAACCTGAGGATGTAGATTGGCCTGTGTGCCTATCGGAATCTGAAGGTGGAAGAGGATTGAACATTAGAATACCCAGAAATTTGCCCTTGTTGATGGAGGGACATTTGTATGAGATGGGCTTAAAGATGCCATCCGGAGGTTGACAGAGAACTGTCTGAGATGGGCTTAGAGATGCCACCTATCTGAGATGCTTGTCAGCAACCTGGGGGGTCATGCTTCCCATGGCGCGTATATGATAGATCTTCAGAATGTTTGGGGTTCAAGCTTCCAAACGTATATCTGGAATAGAGATTCATAGATGTTCGGGGTTCGAGCTTCCGAAACATCTACCATAGAGTTCAGATCAATCGGGGTTCAGGCTTTTGAAACATATCTGCCGTAGATTTCAGAACATCCGGGGTTCAGGCTTCCGGAACGTTTCTGTTGTAGAATTCAGATTATCCAGGGTTCAAGCTTCCGGAACATATCTGTTGTAGAATTCAGATCATTCGGGGTTCAAGCTTCCGAAACATATCTGCCATAGATTTCAGAACATCCGGGGTTCAGGCTTCCGGAATGTTTCTGTCGTAGAATTCAGATCATCCGGGGTACAAGCTTCCGGAACATATCTGCTGTAGAATTCAGATCATTCGGGGTTCAAGCTTCCGAAACATATCTGGCGTAGAATTCAGATCATTCGGGGTTCAAGCTTCCGAAACATATCTGGCGTAGAATTCAGATCATTCGGGGTTCAAGCTTCCGAAACATATCTGCCGTAGATTTCAGAACATCCGGGGTTCAGGCTTCCGGAACGTTTCTGTTGTAGAATTCAGATTATCCAGGGTTCAAGCTTCCGGAACATATCTGTTGTAGAATTCAGATCATTCGGGGTTCAAGCTTCCGAAACATATCTGCCATAGATTTCAGAACATCCGGGGTTCAGGCTTCCGGAATGTTTCTGTCGTAGAATTCAGATCATCCGGGGTACAAGCTTCCGGAACATATCTGCTGTAGAATTCAGATCATTTGGGGTTCAAGCTTCCGAAACATATCTGGCGTAGAATTCAGATCATTCGGGGTTCAAGCTTCCGAAACATATCTGGCGTAGAATTCAGATCATTCGGGGTTCAAGCTTCCGAAACATATCTGCCGTAGATTTCAGAACATCCGGGGTTCAGGCTTCCGGAATGTTTCTGTCGTAGAATTCAGATTATCCGGGGTTCAAGCTTCCGGAACATAAAAATTCAGATCATTCGGGGTTCAAGCTTCCGAAACATATCTGTCGTAGATTTCAGAACATCCAGGGTTCAAGCTTCCGGACTGTTTCTGGCGTAGAATTCAGATTATCCGGGGTTCAAGCTTCCGGAACATAAAAATTCAGATTATTCGGGGTTCAAGCTTCCGAAACATATCTGTCGTAGATTTCAGAACATCCAGGGTTCAAGCTTCCGGACTGTTTTTGGCGTAGAATTCAGATGGTTCAGGGTTCATGCTTCCGAAACATATCTGTTGTAGATTTCAGAACATCCGGGGTTCAAGCTTCCGGACTGTTTCTGGCGTAGAATTCAGATCATCCGGGGTTTAAGCTTCCGGAACATATCTGGCGTAGGACATCAGAACGAGTTATTCATTGAACCATATCTGAAGAGGAATACCAGAACGGGTCGTACATTAGACCATATCTGGAAGTATGACATCAGAACGAGTTATTCATTCAACCATATCTGAAGAGGAATACCAGAACGAGTCGTACATTAGACCATATCTGGAAGTATGACGTCAGAACGAGTTATTCATTAAACCATATCTGAAGAGGAATACCAGAACGGGTCGTACATTAGACCATATCTGGAAGTAGGGCATCAGAACGAGTTATTCATTAAACCATATCTGAAGAGCAATACCAGAACGGGTCGTACATTAGACCATATCTGGAAGTAGGGCATCAGAACGAGTTATTCATTGAACCATATCTGAAGAGCAATACCAGAACGGGTCGTACATTAGACCATATCTGGAAGTAGGACATCAGAACGAGTTATTCATTAAACCATATCTGATGAAGGATGTCAGAACGAGCCGTACATTAGACCATATCTGATGAAGGATGTCAGAACGAGTCGTACATTAGACTATATCTGATGAAGGATGTCAGAACGAGTCGTACATTAGACCATATCTGATGAAGGATGTCAGAACGAGTCGTACATTAGACCATATCTGATGAAGGATGTCAGAACGAGTCGTACATTAGACTATATCTGATGAAGGATGTCAGAACGAGTCGTACATTAGACCATATCTGATGAAGAAGCCATACTTTAGGTTGTATTTAATTTTGTTGACGATAGTTGCCTGACCGATTGGTCGACCTGAAAGATAAAGTTAGTTTTATGCAATGTCATGATGTATGTATTGTATGTTTTTTGAAATGAATGAGACTGTTATGCATATTTCATGAGATGTATGATGTATGAATGCAAATGTTGTTAATGATGATAGTAAATTGTATCAATGTTTTGCGGGGAAAATAAATCCCTGTCTGTTCAGCGCCTTTAAGAGATTATTTGAATCTCGACTTAACTGCCCCAGATGAATTGGACAATTACATGTCGTGCCCCTTGTACACATTGGCGTTTTAGCCAACTGAGTCAGTCATGGGAAATCTTTCTGCTTTTCGGAGCATTACTGAAGCATGCCTGTCGGGAGCGCTTCCTGAGATTTGTGCTACCACAAGTAACCTGCCCCAGTATCATGAGTTTAGGAACGATGCCCCTGATTGATCAACACTTCTGAGAGAGTCTTCGAGTCTTGACTTGATTGCCCCAAATATGTGAACTCTTACTCAAAAGGGTATTCAACTTTTTTTGTGCCCCTGAGGGTGATCAGTATTTGAGATATTCTCGCTCGAACTCAGCGGAGTTCTGAAGACAACTTGTCCCTTGAGAGGATTAAATTTTTTTCATCCGCAGTTCATGATGGAAGCTTTCCTGGTGTCAAGTACTTGTTCATATGCAAAGAATGTTTAGTATGAGAAATATAATTTTAATGCAAAGTTCATGTTTGTCTTGAAGTTTTTTTTTTTTTTTTTTTTTTTAAAAGAGATTTTTTTTGAAAGGATGTCAAAACATCGATTATTTTGTGAAAGATGGTGTGATACCAACTCAAACGTTTAGCAAAACTCCTAGGAGTCGGTTTACCGTATTCTCGTTTACAGTATGCTTTCGAATTAACCCTGCTTCAATTAGGACTTTTGAGGGTTGTAACGTGGCCAGATTCATGGGTTTAGAAAAAAAGATTTTTAGGCTCAAAATTTTATTGCTGCCCACCCCCTTCGTGATTTTCTCCAACCTAAGTTCAGTTAACTCGATGCAAGTATTCATCCTTCAAGAGGAGTTTGAGACGATTGAGGAATCAATTAGGTATTTGGACATGGCAGTCACTTTACCTTTCATATTTTGTGTCTGATCACACGACTTGTTCTTTGAATTTATAGTCACACGACTTTGCCCTTTTGTTGAGGATCTCTTTTTTGTTTCCCTAACTTTTGCCTGGACAAATTCTTTTTATTTTGATGTCCAGCGGGATGCCCTAATTTTTGCCTAAGTCGCTGGTTTTCAAGTTCGTTGACTTAACGGACTTTCTTTTCTCTCTTTCTTTTCGATTCATTTTTCTCTTTTTTTTTTTGAACAAGTCGTACGAGACGTCTTCAATTTATTATCATTGGAAAGATTGCGACTGCCTCATTTCTTGGTTGACGAGGGATAGTCGTTGTTGTACCGTCATATTTTGACCTCCTATTGCGAGAGATGATCATTGCGGTCTCGACCTTTTCTCAACCTTTTGAAGGATAACCATTTTTGTTTCCTTAGGTGCGAGCTCCTCCTGAATTTTGAACACCCAATCAGGTTAACTGAACACTACCCTGCCCCTAGGTTAAATGTGAGGGTTTTTTCGTATAGAAAGAAACTCCTACTTCAAGGCTCAAAAGGGGTTGGCAAGGGATTAACTTCCTTATATCTCTAGTGTTTGGGAATCTGAAACAATGCCTGTACATCATCAACAGGGTTTTACTCGAAAGCACACCATTTGAGATTATTGGTATTATGTGTTCGTCATTCTCCCTTCAGAGTCATCATGCTTTATCATTGAGAGTTTGGTATCACAAGCAAATAAGAACATATTAGAGCGAGAGCGAATGAATTTTTTTCAAGACAAACACATCCAATGCATCGTTATTATAGTTCAAAAACAAACAAGTATTGCATATAGACAGTATTGAACAAGAACAAGAAAGATTACGCATGAAAATGCATGAGAAATTACGAATTGCCAACATTGAGGAGATTTTCTCCGTATGGACTTATTGCTTCAGAAGGTCCATTGAGTCGAGGGAGAACTTCAAATCTGGCCTGCAGGTGTGAATATGATAACCTTTGCATCAATCAAGTCTTGTACCTTATCTCGGACTGGTTGGCAATTATCGATCGACTGACCAAGTGCCCCAGAGAGGAAACCAAACCAAGCGTTCGTATCTGAACTACAGATTACTTCTAAGAAGAAGATTCTGACGAAGCCACAAAGGAGTTGTAAGTATCAAGCTTTAGGGATTTGAGGCAGAAAATGAGAAGCTCGTTGTCTGGAAACCTGTTATGCAATGATTTGCATGCAAATGCATATGCAATGTTTTCAAGGATCTTTTTGGAACTCAATTTGCAACATTGAAATGTAGTTGCAGCTTTGTTGAAGAACTTCGACTTCCATCTTTGAACGTCCTTCTTTAAGAATCAGGCTCACCATATCCAGTGGGTCATAGCCTCCGATTCGGGGTACAGTACTTTTGATTGTGAAGGCATATGGCTAGAGGAAAATAAATCCCCTTGCCCCTTGATAGGAATTGTACCTTTGAGTTTGAAGGTATCTGGTTAGAGGAAAACAAATTCTCCTGCCCCTTGTTAGGAATCTGGCTCTTGATGATGGCACCTAGAATTGCGCGCCCTAAATACTTGAGATCCTTGAAAAAGGTTAGTTAGGTGATGAGGACGAGTAAGTCCTACAAAGAGTTCAAGTTGTTAGTGTATACACAAATTCTGCAAGAAAACCAAACGGTTAGGGTATAAACAAATCCTGCGAGGAAACCAAAATGGTTAGGGTATAAACAAATCCTGCAAGGAAACCACACGGTTAGATAATGAACACAAACAAGTCACACAAGTAGCCTTAGGTTTAAAGGCTTGTATGAAGTCCATAGGTGCATACCCTCCCTTCTGAAGTTTAGTTGGTTCAACCTGTCCTATATAAAGATCGGGTTCTAGGGTGCTCATATCCTTGATCTTTCTCGTGGGCATTGTCTCAACATAGCACTCAATCGGCCAGCCAAAAGCATCCCTTGAGTCCAATCTCAATGAGTGTAGCATCGAGTATCAACCGGCTTCAGTCAGGAATCCAAAGCCAGCCATCTCACTACTTCCTATAGGCCCAAGTCAAGTTCACTAAGGTTCTAAAGGCGAATTAGTGCTTAATGACACCACGCGGTAGCCAAATGTCTCCTCGATCAGATTCAAGGGCCATCAGGACAAACCAAAGTGTCGCACTAACGGTGGCCACCGGTTCAACCATAACGATACATGTCGTACAGTTTCCCTGGTCTCATGCCACATACTTAAGGTACACTAGATCCGGGTGTAGGACCTTTCACACAATAGCAAACCCAAGCAATTCCTTTAAAAATAAAGCATACAAACAAACAATTAAAAACATTTATAATGAACTAAGCCCTAAGGTAAACCCCTCTTAAAGAATCCCCAGCAGAGTCGCCAGTTCTGTAACTCGGTGAACTGACTTTTGTTTTTATTTTGCAAACAATGTTGCGGTAAGCATGAGTCGCCACCGACTTTTATTTTGTCCAATTTTAGGAAAGGTAAAAAGTACAGAAAAAGACCTTATTTGAAAGAAAACGGGCTCGGGGGGTAAGTTATGAAAAGGGAAGGTGCAAGCACCCTTTTCATCCGTAGTTATCTACGGGCTCTTAATTTACTTAGCTCATGTTTGTTTGTTTTGAATTGAAAAGGGATATAAGGACTTTAGCGTAAATGCGTAGCCTTAGTTTTTCGAAAGAGTTTTGAAAAGATGTTTTTTATTGAGCTAGGCATATTAAGAGCACTACCCTAAATAGTTGGTCTTTTTCTATACCTTTTAAAATTCCTAGGATTATCCATACTATGTAGAAGTAGGAAATCCTTGTTATATTGGACGTGCGGGTCATCGAAGGGTCATCGAGGTCGTTTGAAGGCAACAGGTAGAGGTACCTTTAGCAAATTCGAAGGGACAAATCATCTCAATCGAGGGATTAGATCATGCATTCGTAGGCAACATCGTGGGTCATCGAGGGACTTATGATCTTTGCAATGATTTTAATCGAGGGACTTTGCCAATGGATACCTCTACATTTCGAGGGACTCGACCTTATAATCGAAGGCAACCAAAGAGGGGGCGTACCCTAAGGGTGAATGAGTGCAAGTGTGTTGGATTCGATTTATAGTTTATCTTGTATTTTTTAGTGAGCTAGCGTTTGATTATGTCTTATCATACAATCCTAAAACATACATCTAAGCAGTTAATATACACAAAAAAATAAATGTGCGGAAAGTAAAATGTCCTACGCTATTACATGGCTTCGGGGAGGGGGAATTACAAGTTTAAAACAAACGGGGAGAGAAACTAACTATAAATTATTACAATAAACCAAGATGAAAATTAAGATGGAGATAAAGAGAATAATATATACAAATGTTATAATGAACTATAAATATCCGCGAGAAAATCCAACGCCTCAATGATAGTACCTCGCAAAAATAAAGAAAATGAGTAGTACGAAGAAAATATAAAAATAGACATTCTAAATTCTAAAAGGAATTAAAAATTAAATAACCTATTTTTTTTGTATTTTAAAATATGAGAAATTAAACTAAAATATTTTTTTGAGTTTTGAACATTTAAATTAAATGATTTGTTTTTTAGATTTTGTTTTTTTTTTAACATTAGCAAACATATAAAGGAAAAAAACAAATAGGGAGGATGAGAAGCTGTAGCGCCTCTCTCCATTATCCCTCTCACCATTTTTTTAAAAAAAAATATATAAAATAAAAACCATACAAATGGCGACACATGGTACTAAAAAAAAATAAAAAAAATAGCACAAGAACAACAACTCTATTATCTTCATCGTGGGAAACCGAAAGGGAAAATCAATTCCCTTCATCTCACCTTCTGTATCTCCATTCTCACAAATTTCAAGAACAATAACTCCATAACTGTGTCGGCGGCAGTCGGTAGTGTTATTGGTGGTTGATGCAAATCGGAGGCGGGGCTGAGGCGTTGCCGTTACTTCGCGGCTTTCGATTCTCTTTCGGCTATGTTTGTGCTTTTGCTTGGATTGCTTTCTTCCAACCTTTGATTGTTTGCTGTGCTGCATAAACAAAACAAAATAAATATGGGAGTCAATGATTGTAACACTTGTAACATGTTGTAGCCATGAATTTGAGACAACTTTGTTGTTGTAAAAAAAACGGTAATGGGGATGGCTTGTTCGTTTATGTTAGTGTGAAGGCTGATTGTTTGTGAGTTTACATATGGTTTACTAGAGGTTAATGGAATACGATACTTATTTTAACATAAAGTTTGTACATGAGATTTAGGAAGGTTACTGCAAAAAACCTAATGGGTACTGCTGTACGGCAAAGAAAATAAGGGTTTTCGGTACTGTATAAAAAAGGTTAATTGTTAATATGTACGTCACGTCGTATCCGCCCCCTGTTGGGCAGAAATTGTTAGTGTTATATAGAAAAAGAAATTAGGTTAACACAAATGGTAGGAAGACAAATATAATAAAAATATTTAATTCAGAAATCAAACATATTTACTATTTCTAAAAATGTTTATTCTAAACATGGAAAATAAATAATTTTTTTTGATATTTTTGTGATTTTGATTAATTTGTGATAAAAGTGCATAAATTATAAAATAGTTTTTTTTTTCTCTATAAAATAAATTAATTAAAAAAAAAAAAACGAAAATTAAAAAAAGAAATATATTTTTTTTGTGATTTTTTGAAATATAAAATGAAAATAAAATTAAAATTAGTAGCAAATAAAAGAGAAAAATGTTAGAAATAGGATTTGAACCCGGGACCCTGTACTTGCAAACCTTACTTCCTTACCAATTGTGCTATCTTATTTAATCGAAATAAAATGACATTTAAAATTATATGAGGGCAAATTTTGGGGTATGACAGCTGCCCCTGTTCAATCTTCTTAAACCTGAGGATGTAGATTGGCCTGTGTGCCTATCGGAATCTGAAGGTGGAAGAGGATTGAACATTAGAATACCCAGAAATTTGCCCTTGTTGATGGAGGGACTTTTGTATGAGATGGGCTTAAAGATGCCATCCGGAGGTTGACAGAGAACTGTCTGAGATGGGCTTAGAGATGCCACCTATCTGAGATGCTTGTCAGCAACCTGGGGGGTCATGCTTCCCATGGCGCGTATATGATAGATCTTCAGAATGTTTGGGGTTCAAGCTTCCAAACGTATATCTGGAATAGAGATTCATAGATGTTCGGGGTTCGAGCTTCCGAAACATCTACCATAGAGTTCAGATCAATCGGGGTTCAGGCTTTTGAAACATATCTGCCGTAGATTTCAGAACATCCGGGGTTCAGGCTTCCGGAACGTTTCTGTTGTAGAATTCAGATTATCCAGGGTTCAAGCTTCCGGAACATATCTGTTGTAGAATTCAGATCATTCGGGGTTCAAGCTTCCGAAACATATCTGCCATAGATTTCAGAACATCCGGGGTTCAGGCTTCCGGAATGTTTCTGTCGTAGAATTCAGATCATCCGGGGTACAAGCTTCCGGAACATATCTGCTGTAGAATTCAAATCATTCGGGGTTCAAGCTTCCGAAACATATCTGGCGTAGAATTCAGATCATTCGGGGTTCAAGCTTCCGAAACATATCTGGCGTAGAATTCAGATCATTCGGGGTTCAAGCTTCCGAAACATATCTGCCGTAGATTTCAGAACATCCGGGGTTCAGGCTTCCGGAACGTTTCTGTTGTAGAATTCAGATTATCCAGGGTTCAAGCTTCCGGAACATATCTGTTGTAGAATTCAGATCATTCGGGGTTCAAGCTTCCGAAACATATCTGCCATAGATTTCAGAACATCCGGGGTTCAGGCTTCCGGAATGTTTCTGTCGTAGAATTCAGATCATCCGGGGTACAAGCTTCCGGAACATATCTGCTGTAGAATTCAGATCATTCGGGGTTCAAGCTTCCGAAACATATCTGGCGTAGAATTCAGATCATTCGGGGTTCAAGCTTCCGAAACATATCTGGCGTAGAATTCAGATCATTCGGGGTTCAAGCTTCCGAAACATATCTGCCGTAGATTTCAGAACATCCGGGGTTCAGGCTTCCGGAATGTTTCTGTCGTAGAATTCAGATTATCCGGGGTTCAAGCTTCCGGAACATAAAAATTCAGATCATTCGGGGTTCAAGCTTCCGAAACATATCTGTCGTAGATTTCAGAACATCCAGGGTTCAAGCTTCCGGACTGTTTCTGGCGTAGAATTCAGATTATCCGGGGTTCAAGCTTCCGGAACATAAAAATTCAGATTATTCGGGGTTCAAGCTTCCGAAACATATCTGTCGTAGATTTCAGAACATCCAGGGTTCAAGCTTCCGGACTGTTTCTGGCGTAGAATTCAGATGGTTCAGGGTTCATGCTTCCGAAACATATCTGTTGTAGATTTCAGAACATCCGGGGTTCAAGCTTCCGGACTGTTTCTGGCGTAGAATTCAGATCATCCGGGGTTTAAGCTTCCGGAACATATCTGGCGTAGGACATCAGAACGAGTTATTCATTGAACCATATCTGAAGAGGAATACCAGAACGGGTCGTACATTAGACCATATCTGGAAGTATGACATCAGAACGAGTTATTCATTCAACCATATCTGAAGAGGAATACCAGAACGAGTCGTACATTAGACCATATCTGGAAGTATGACGTCAGAACGAGTTATTCATTAAACCATATCTGAAGAGGAATACCAGAACGGGTCGTACATTAGACCATATCTGGAAGTAGGGCATCAGAACGAGTTATTCATTAAACCATATCTGAAGAGCAATACCAGAACGGGTCGTACATTAGACCATATCTGGAAGTAGGGCATCAGAACGAGTTATTCATTAAACCATATCTGAAGAGCAATACCAGAACGGGTCGTACATTAGACCATATCTGGAAGTAGGACATCAGAACGAGTTATTCATTAAACCATATCTGATGAAGGATGTCAGAACGAGCCGTACATTAGACCATATCTGATGAAGGATGTCAGAACGAGTCGTACATTAGACTATATCTGATGAAGGATGTCAGAACGAGTCGTACATTAGACCATATCTGATGAAGGATGTCAGAACGAGTCGTACATTAGACCATATCTGATGAAGGATGTCAGAACGAGTCGTACATTAGACTATATCTGATGAAGGATGTCAGAACGAGTCGTACATTAGACCATATCTGATGAAGAAGCCATACTTTAGGTTGTATTTAATTTTGTTGACGATAGTTGCCTGACCGATTGGTCGACCTGAAAGATAAAGTTAGTTTTATGCAATGTCATGATGTATGTATTGTATGTTTTTTGAAATGAATGAGACTGTTATGCATATTTCATGAGATGTATGATGTATGAATGCAAATGTTGTTAATGATGATAGTAAATTGTATCAATGTTTTGCGGGGAAAATAAATCCCTGTCTGTTCAGCGCCTTTAAGAGATTATTTGAATCTCGACTTAACTGCCCCAGATGAATTGGACAATTACATGTCGTGCCCCTTGTACACATTGGCGTTTTAGCCAACTGAGTCAGTCATGGGAAATCTTTCTGCTTTTCGGAGCATTACTGAAGCATGCCTGTCGGGAGCGCTTCCTGAGATTTGTGCTACCACAAGTAACCTGCCCCAGTATCATGAGTTTAGGAACGATGCCCCTGATTGATCAACACTTCTGAGAGAGTCTTCGAGTCTTGACTTGATTGCCCCAAATATGTGAACTCTTACTCAAAAGGGTATTCAACTTTTTTTGTGCCCCTGAGGGTGATCAGTATTTGAGATATTCTCGCTCGAACTCAGCGGAGTTCTGAAGACAACTTGTCCCTTGAGAGGATTAAATTTTTTTCATCCGCAGTTCATGATGGAAGCTTTCCTGGTGTCAAGTACTTGTTCATATGCAAAGAATGTTTAGTATGAGAAATATAATTTTAATGCAAAGTTCATGTTTGTCTTGAAGTTTTTTTTTTTTTTTTTTTTTTAAAAGAGATTTTTTTTGAAAGGATGTCAAAACATCGATTATTTTGTGAAAGATGGTGTGATACCAACTCAAACGTTTAGCAAAACTCCTAGGAGTCGGTTTACCGTATTCTCGTTTACAGTATGCTTTCGAATTAACCCTGCTTCAATTAGGACTTTTGAGGGTTGTAACGTGGCCAGATTCATGGGTTTAGAAAAAAAGATTTTTAGGCTCAAAATTTTATTGCTGCCCACCCCCTTCGTGATTTTCTCCAACCTAAGTTCAGTTAACTCGATGCAAGTATTCATCCTTCAAGAGGAGTTTGAGACGATTGAGGAATCAATTAGGTATTTGGACATGGCAGTCACTTTACCTTTCATATTTTGTGTCTGATCACACGACTTGTTCTTTGAATTTATAGTCACACGACTTTGCCCTTTTGTTGAGGATCTCTTTTTTGTTTCCCTAACTTTTGCCTGGACAAATTCTTTTTATTTTGATGTCCAGCGGGATGCCCTAATTTTTGCCTAAGTCGCTGGTTTTCAAGTTCGTTGACTTAGCGGGCTTTCTTTTCTCTCTTTCTTTTCGATTCATTTTTCTCTTTTTTTTTTTGAACAAGTCGTACGAGACGTCTTCAATTTATTATCATTGGAAAGATTGCGACTGCCTCATTTCTTGGTTGACGAGGGATAGTCGTTGTTGTACCGTCATATTTTGACCTCCTATTGCGAGAGATGATCATTGCGGTCTCGACCTTTTCTCAACCTTTTGAAGGATAACCATTTTTGTTTCCTTAGGTGCGAGCTCCTCCTGAATTTTGAACACCCAATCAGGTTAACTGAACACTACCCTGCCCCTAGGTTAAATGTGAGGGTTTTTTCGTATAGAAAGAAACTCCTACTTCAAGGCTCAAAAGGGGTTGGCAAGGGATTAACTTCCTTATATCTCCAGTGTTTGGGAATCTGAAACAATGCCTGTACATCATCAACAGGGTTTTACTCGAAAGCACACCATTTGAGATTATTGGTATTATGTGTTCGTCATTCTCCCTTCAGAGTCATCATGCTTTATCATTGAGAGTTTGGTATCACAAGCAAATAAGAACATATTAGAGCGAGAGCGAATGAATTTTTTTCAAGACAAACACATCCAATGCATCGTTATTATAGTTCAAAAACAAACAAGTATTGCATATAGACAGTATTGAACAAGAACAAGAAAGATTACGCATGAAAATGCATGAGAAATTACGAATTGCCAACATTGAGGAGATTTTCTCCGTATGGACTTATTGCTTCAGAAGGTCCATTGAGTCGAGGGAGAACTTCAAATCTGGCCTGCAGGTGTGAATATGATAACCTTTGCATCAATCAAGTCTTGTACCTTATCTCGGACTGGTTGGCAATTATCGATCGACTGACCAAGTGCCCCAGAGAGGAAACCAAACCAAGCGTTCGTATCTGAACTACAGATTACTTCTAAGAAGAAGATTCTGACGAAGCCACAAAGGAGTTGTAAGTATCAAGCTTTAGGGATTTGAGGCAGAAAATGAGAAGCTCGTTGTCTGGAAACCTGTTATGCAATGATTTGCATGCAAATGCATATGCAATGTTTTCAAGGATCTTTTTGGAACCCAATTTGCAACATTGAAATGTAGTTGCAGCTTTGTTGAAGAACTTCGACTTCCATCTTTGAACGTCCTTCTTTAAGAATCAGGCTCACCATATCCAGTGGGTCATAGCCTCCGATTCGGGGTACAGTACTTTTGATTGTGAAGGCATATGGCTAGAGGAAAATAAATTCCCTTGCCCCTTGATAGGAATTGTACCTTTGAGTTTGAAGGTATCTGGTTAGAGGAAAACAAATTCTCCTGCCCCTTGTTAGGAATCTGGCTCTTGATGATGGCACCTAGAATTGCGCGCCCTAAATACTTGAGATCCTTGAAAAAGGTTAGTTAGGTGATGAGGACGAGTAAGTCCTACAAAGAGTTCAAGTTGTTAGTGTATACACAAATTCTGCAAGAAAACCAAACGGTTAGGGTATAAACAAATCCTGCGAGGAAACCAAAATGGTTAGGGTATAAACAAATCCTGCAAGGAAACCACACGGTTGTCATACCCCAAATTTGTCCTACCCTTAATTTTTAACTGGCTTAAGCTTTGCATTCATCACACCTCTCCCATTAGGTCATCTAACTCTTCATGCATCACTAATCAATAATTTGAGACATGGGATCAGGAGTCTTCTAATGAATCAGGGTTTTATTGGTTTGAGTCTGCTGCTTCAGATAAGCTTATTTCAACTGGTTCCTCTGTATGCCTTGGGTAATTGAAATCAGGTTTGGAAGTCATGGTCATTATGGACGTTATGTCATTAAGCTACAAGGCTATTTTTTTTTTTCCCTCACGATCCACCAAGATCAGGAGTTCGGGGTTTATTTCCTCGTATGTATCAGAAGATTAGGGTTTTATCAGGGTGTCTGAGTTGGTTAATCCAAGCGGGGTTTATCGGATTTCATGTTGAAGTGTTCTACTGGGCTTCATTTCTCATCATATTCAAATACGCAAGGTATTATTGTGGTACAGGTGCAGTGGCGCAAGAGGTGGGCTAGTAGAGATCTCAGTCAGGACAATTACGTCGTTTCAAACGCAAGAGTTTGTGCACCATCAATTTTGTGGACATAAAGTCAAAGAAGGGGGAAATTTCAGTCTTTAGATTTGAAAGAGAAAACGATTTTTGCAAGAGACATCATCATTTGAATTCTAAAATCACAAGATAGAGTTTTCCTATAAATTCAAGTTGTGCTAACCATTCAAGTTCAAGAGTCCAAATGATTCAATCAATCATTCAAAGCTAACACACAAAAAGCCCATTCAAACTCATACAAGATTACAAAGATGTTCAATAGTCTCCATTCATTACAAAAACCATACCCATATTCATTCATGAGTCAAATGCCATTACTTTCCACTCAAGTCCATTATAAAAAGATCACAAAAGCTCATTACCATTATCCATTCAAAATAACCATTACATCATTCAATTTCCACACAAAAATATATGCTACTATCCATCCAAATTCCAAATCCAAATTTCATTACAAAAATCCATTACAATACATATTCATTTACACAGAAAAGCTATACTAAAGCCCATGTCTACAAAGTGAAAACTCCATAACCATGCCTCCCCCGTTGGCCTTTAAGCATCTCCATACATCAATGTATTTCCATCCAAGAGTCCATGAACCAACATAGATCCTCAATCAACCTGCAAGAAGGAATTGCATCAGAACAGAAAACAATGGACCTTTGAGTCAAGTGCAGTTCACAACAAGTTTCAATTATCCAACAAACACGCATTGATCTGGTACATACTAAAGTTACAAATGAAAAATCTGCAAGTGCATAGTTACATTCATAGGTTACCTCATTCAACTCATACAGGCTGCAACATAAAAAAGAGTCCCCGCGGCCATATCAACGACCACTGCAGCATTCTATAACCTGCGCCCTGCATACGAAGAAACCAAGGCAGCCATTACCATATTCAAAACTGCCCTATCATTCCTCATATCCAAGCCAATTGAAGTCAGCCCCTGCATCCCATTAAGATCCTGCAAAACAATCCCATACAATCATATACAACAGCCCACATATTCCTTTTCAAAACCACACATTCAGTCCTCATTCTTACTTATTAAACTCAACCAGAATTCCTAACTGTCTTCTAACCTCCTAACAACTACCCTAGCATTTATCCAATTTCTAACATTTACATGCGAGTTCGCTAACAATCAGAACTTAACCCTCACTTCCTATTAAACCAACCAGCCCTGTACTTCATAAACCATACACATCAAATACCAAAACAAAACCGAATAAGTTTACATTCATAACAGCCCCATACAATTCAAAAGCAAAACCAATATTGTGCAGCAAGTCACCAAACAAAACTCAGAAGAGAGAAATTCTCTAAGTTCCAACTGCAGCCCTGCTACCCCAACATAATTCAAACAGATAACTACCAAAATAACAATTTTCTAACTAACAGCTCATCAAAAACACTTCTAACAGAATTTCTCTAACCCTAACAACTTTTATAACTAATTTCCTAACACTTACTAATTAGCATAATAGAAAACAGAATTAGAACTATCATTACATAACTACAGAACAGAACCCATTCATTTTTCTAGCTAACCTTCCAACCATCTGACATGCGGTTACAAACCCTTAACAGTTACAACCTCCAAACCAATGTAACTAACTTTTTCTAACTTCTAACCAATTCTCAACCTTCACTAACAGAAACAGAATTTTGTAACAAACTATCAATAACCAACTTAACTAACCTAACTAACTTTCTATCCAGTTACTAACAGAATTTCAAACCTATAACTAACTAACTCATAACTGACAGATCCTCACCACTCAATTCTCCAACAGAATCTCAATCTAATGGTTCTAATCTCTCACTCTCTAACTGAATTCAACTTCCCTCTTCAACCTATATAACTGAACCTCTCTCACTGATTCAAGGGGGACGCCATTTTTTTCATTCACCACTTTCACTCCTTCTCTTCACACGCCATTTTCCTCCACCATTCTTCTCCCTCTACCTTCACTTCAACCTCCACAATTTCTCTCTGCTTCTCTCAATCTCCTTCCATTCTCTCCGGATCCAATCATCCCTAACCATACACTACAAGCTCAATCCACCATTGAAGGAGCTTCAACCTCTGAAGCTCCATTCAATTGAGCTTAGCCTCCATCGATCCACACCCTCTCAGTGCCCCTCAATCTCTCAGCATCAGTACCTCGTTGCTATACTATATTCAACAAGAAAGATCGCGCACGACGACGGAGAAAACCAAAAAATCAGAAAGAGTAGAAGAAGGAGAAAGAATGAGAACGTGAAATCAAGAGTTACCTGAAGAACCTCGCCGCCTCCCTGCGTTTATTTCGCACAGGTGTTCACCGGATCCTCCTCGCTGGCCTTCGTCCTCTTCACATTTGATCTTCGCTCCGGCAGGTAAGTGGATCTAAACCCTCCGCTTTCTCGTTCTTTGATCTTTACTCGTCGCTAAGATTCTTGCTTCGTCTATAATTATGTGAACTCGTTGTTAGTTTGGACATGAATCTACCGCATCTGAAACCTAGGGTTCGTTCTTCCCCTCTTTGATCCGAGCCAATTGATGACTAATTTAGGCTCAGAGCTTGATTTTAGGATGAGTGTGGGTTAGGACGCTTTGATTCGAGGTAGAACGGCGGCGGTTAGGGGCGGAGATCGTCGCCACGGTGAGAGAGTAAGGACGAGAGAGACGAGTCTGAGTGAGAGGAGGCGAAACAGCGCAACGTATATGAACCCTAATCCTTTTCTTTATTTTCTATTTTTAATTGATTAACATTTGGGATTAATTGAAAGAGTGTGAGTTTTAATTTGATATTAATCGTGATTAATTGAATCAAGTGGGGAATAGAAAATCGTACTCATAAAGATAGATTAAAACAAATCTGAAAGAATTTCATGGATCAGCCCATCATCACTTCCTTTTTTACAAACAAAAAGTCTGAAAACAAAGAAACTCTTTGGGCCATAGCGCAGATTGTTGTAGCTTGCCCCTGAGGCCCATCGCCACACACGTTTTTGGCATGATGAGACAAAAAAAAAAGCCACCTTGGGCCTCACTCTTTTGGGCCTGCGCCTCTACTCCTTGCTTAGACCCTGAGCCATTACTAACGCACATCCGTAACTCATTTTTCACCCCCTGACTCCATTTTACTTTCATATTAGAATTTAGATTTTTCAACATGGTTTTCTCTTATTAATTTTCTTAGTGATAAAAACACAATACTCATACATTTTGGTTAGATTTTAGGTAATAAAATTGTAATAAAAATCATCCTTTTTGATTAGATTTTAGGTAATTGTTGACACATAAAATCAATAAAACTTGTTAGATTTTTAAGCCACTTTTAGGTTATTCTTGGCATTTAAGTTCTTTCATAAAAACTCATAAAAATAATAGTATTTTTTAGGTTAATTTTTGCACTAATGTTTGAATTGCTTTTGTATCATTTACATGTTAATTTTTGTATAATTGTTGTGCGATTTTGTTGCTTACCTTTTGGCCATATTTCTGGTCCATTTTGTTAATATCATTTTAATGCTCCTCTTAGAATATATCCCATTACCATGTTAACATTAGGATTTAGACTTGTATAGACAACTTAGACTAGAATTTAGGAATAGTTCCCTTCTCATTTCTTTTTCTTTTTCAACTCTAAAATACTTAATAAAAACCTGACAAAGATCATACTGTCACACTTCTGATATATGGTGGGAAAGAAATGATTGGGGCGTAGGCCCCGATGTACGTTCTTCCCCGCGTAGTAGAAAAGAAATGATTGGGGTGTAGGCCCCGATGTACGTTCTTTTCTACTAAACGGAAAAGAAATGATTGGAATGTAGATTTCGATGTATTTCTTATCCGTCATTTAGAGAGTCGATTGTGGTGTAGACTTCGATGTGCATTCTCTAAATATTCAAAAAAAACAAACAAAATTCTTTTGGTATGATCTAAGTCACAAATTAAAATCCCCATAAAAAACACCAACCAAAAACATTTCAAAAAACCTAATAAATGGTCAGATTTAAAGCAAAGTAAGGAAGTGATGCGAGACCTTGTAGTGGGTTCTCGTCATCATGAAATTACCCTAAAAGACACAAACCAATCATCTCTTTTCCTTCTTTCTAAGGGCACCGTTATTTCCGCTCCATTGCATCCTAGGCTGTCCCCTTGTGCAAGAGCGCGAACGTTAACGCCGCCCAACTAAAAAACACAAAAACAAACAGAAAATCGTGAGCCGAGCTACGGTAACTCTGATTCCTGAAAAGGATACGTAGGCAGCGGGGTAGGGCCCGTGCGAGTACAATTCTTTATTTTCCCTACATTCTGCATTCATTCGCATTTAGACATAGACATGGTTAGACACCCTTTAGATAGAAACAAACATAGGTGGATACCATCGAGTACGATGGGCGTGAGGGGTGCTAATACCTTCCCCTCGCGTAACCGACTCCCGTACCTTGATTCTCTGGTCGCAAGACCCTGTTCCTTTCCTTTGTCAGGTTTTCTGATATTCCTTTCTCTTATGGGATAAATATATTGGTGGCGACTCTGTTCATTTTTCGCGAGCGTGCGACAGCTGGCGACTCTGCTGGGGATGTTGCTAGACCTGTTGCTGGTCCATCCTTAGTGAGTCGATCCTAGCCTGCGTTTGTTTGTTTATTTACTGGGTGTTTATTTGTTTTATGTCTATACCTTGTATATATGTTTGCATGTTTACTTTTCTGCTTGCATATCATGTTTATTTCTGTTTGCACATCATGCATATGGATTATATTTTGTGTTCCTTGGGGTCTTCTGTTCTGTTTTGCAGGTTGGGTGGGATTGTTTCTATGAGGTAAAAGGCCCAATACCCAGGCCAGAGTGACACATAGGATACCTAGGATAGAGTGGATAGTCATGACGCCGATGAGATGTCAGGTCTTGTCTAGTGCGATCATGAGACCCACGCCCAGTCGAGGTCCAAATGGGGTATCATTGTTGGCATGTAGATGCAACAACAGTGGTGCCTCAGGAGGACTGATAACGCTGGTTGCCATTTTGACCTACCCTGACCTAGACTACACCTGTGAGTGGGGAGGGATATACATGACAGGTACCGTTGGTGACTATTCTGTTATGATGGTGACTATTGTTCCTATGGTTCCATGATACAAGGCTGAACCTTTGATCTCATGACATCTGATCTATATCAGTTATTCAGAGGATTGTACAGTGGTTACTAAGATTATGTGGATCGTGGATCCCATGCTTTTGCATTGCATAACATCATTGCTTTGTCCACTCCATTTATGAAAGATCCTAAAGTCTATTTCCAAAAAAAAGGGAGAAAAGAAAAGAAAAGATATATAAAAGAAAAGGAAATAGAAAAGCAAAAAGAAAAGAAAAGAGATTTTATACAAAAAAAAAGAAGCTTTAATTCCAAAAAGAAGAATGGAAGTGTGAGAAAAGACTCTAGGATCTCTCATAAACGGAACATGCACTCATACTATCATGCATTTCATGGTCCTCTCAGATACTTATGGGACCCTTTCTCTTCAGATTTCCAGATCAACAACAAGTTTGACTTCTCACCGCCACGACTCCAAAATCAACTATGGAACAACTCCGTGAGGAAATGGATGAGATGAGGGAACAAATGGGTCATCTTATGTTGGAGATGCGAGACTTGGTCCGTAATCAGGATACACTAAAAGAGGAGAATAGTCAGTTGAAGACTCAATTGAGCTTGGTCATGGAAGTTCTGAAGACGGTATTAAGGAAGGAAGGTGATGTTGTTCCTGTTGCCGCAACAGAAGTTGTTGATTCCTTCTCCCCAATAGGATCTTTTTTCACTCATGAAATGCCTCAGGGAGCCCTCCCTCAATTTCAAATGTCGTCACATCCACGTCAATCTGTTCATGTCCCAAGAATGAATCAAGGAGGCCAAACGTGTGGGAAAAAGCCTAAGATACCTCAGAGGCTTATCAATCCAATCCCGATACCTTATGCTCAGTTACTTCCTCTCCTGTTGGAACTTCAGTTGATTGAGCTACGAGATTTGGCTACGCCTGAAAAGCTTCCCCCCAATTTTGATGCCAATGCTCGATGCGAGTTCCATTCTGGGGCACCTGGCCATGATGTTGAGAATTGTAGGGCGATGAAACATCAAGTTCAAGATCTCATTGACTCAAAAGTGATTTTGTTCACCCCCGAAGGTATGATTGTTCAAGGCAATAAGGTTCCGTATGTGGTGGAAGGAAATGGTGATTCATACTTCTATGTCAAATCCACTTCAAATCAGAAGCATAATGCACCATCTTTGGTTCCAGGTTTCCCACCTCATCAATCTCCATTTGTTTCACAGCCAGATCAAAAGAGGAAGACACCTGAACAGAATGGGTATTGGAATCATTGCCATCAGCAGGGTCCACAAATGCCAAGGAGACCACCAAGAAGGATTGACCCAATTCCTATGACCTATAGTCAGCTGCTTTCTCATTTGCTCAAGGATTCTTTGGTCCAACTAAAGGAGTTTAAGCCCCCTCCAACATCGATTCCTCAAGGATATGACTTAAATGCAAGGTGTGAGTACCATTCTGGGACATCTGGACATTCAACTGAGAATTGTAATATTTTGAAACACAAAGTCCAAGATCTCGTTGACTCCAAAGTAATATCATTCACTCCAAATGGCCTGCGCATAAAACGAAGAGTTCATGCCTAAGTGAATGCCCGTATTCCAGAAAGTATCAAAAAAAAGAAGAATAAGCCCAGAAGGAGTCAAGTCTCCTCAACTATGGCAATCATCATTTCCTTTCTGTGTTCTCATTTCAAGTATTTCCTGTTTTGTAGAAAGCTGCTTCCTTGTTTGAACTCGTTGGTATGATAATAATGAAAACACCACAAATTCTCGAGCAACTTTGTCAGAATCTTTTTCAAAAAGTAATCAAGAATGTTTTGTAGAAGCATCTCTCATTCTCAAGGTTCTTATGCTCAGTTGTATCCGTGGGGGTTGGTGTTTCAGTTGGTGTTTGAGTCCTCTTTGCAACAAATAGCTTCTCTAAATTTGGTGACTACGCAGGTTTCCTCCATGGATATGTTTGGGGCTCCCGCACGAGGGATAAGCAAGACGCACTCTTATCTTGAGCATTGCATCATTCGCATTGCTCGAATCCCTAAAGCATTACAAATTCTTGGGTGACTTCGTCAGAATCTTCTTCCATGTGGTAATCAAGAGTATTCTACACAATGCCCCTCATTCTCAAGGTCTTCTTCACCACAAGTTCTCAACTTGATGACCATGCAAGGTTCCTCCACTTTTGATAGGGAATACTTCTACAACATCTATGCTTGGGGCTCCCGCACGA
Source organism: Vicia villosa (assembly GCF_029867415.1). Classification (NCBI taxonomy): domain Eukaryota; kingdom Viridiplantae; phylum Streptophyta; class Magnoliopsida; order Fabales; family Fabaceae; genus Vicia; species Vicia villosa. The sequence continues at coordinate 939,869 of NW_026705104.1, read as the reverse complement.
GGGATAAGCAAGACGTACTCTTATCTTGAGCATTGCCTCACTCGCATTGCTCGAATCCCCAAAGTAAAAAGGAAAAAGAAAAAGCTTACGACTCATGGGTGACTTCGTTGGAGTTCTCTTTTGAAGTAATCCGAAGTGGTTGGAAGGAAATGAAGAAAGTATTCGAGATCAGCAAGTCCAGACGGAGACGAGGCTCCTCAACAACGACACTCATTTAGTTTCTTTACTGCATTCTCATTTGTAATTTTCTCTTTGTTTGTTTAAGCATTGTTAGCATGTAAAAACTTGTTAATTTCTGAATGAAAATCATAATACATTGTTTACGTTTGTCTTGAAGTAATCCATTCGTTATCACTCATAAAATGTTTTTGGCATTACGATACCAACTTTACTAATCACTTGCTTAGGCAAAAAGCTGAGGGAGAATGATGAAAGATAAAAATGCAAAAATCTCCAAATGTGTGCTTTTGAATAAAACCTTACTGAGGATGTACAGGCATTATTTCAAGTCCCCAAACACCGGAGATATAAGGGAGATAGACCCTCGTTAACCCCTTTGAGCCTTGAAGTAGGAGTTCCTTTTCTGATCACAAAAACCCTCATTTTAACCTTGGGGCAGGGTAGTGTTCATTTAACTTGATCGAGTGTTCAAAACTCACCAAAGGAGTATGCATCTAAGGATACAACAAGGGTTATCCTTCAAAGGGCTGAGGAATGTCAAAACCGCAATGATTATCCTTATTCCATCAAGAGGTTAAAAGAGGACGATGCCACAATGGTTATCCCTCCTCAATCAGAGAATGAGGCAGTCACAATTTTTCAAACAAATCGAGAGCAACGCAAGATCACACGACTTGTTCAAAAAGTGAATAAAAAAAAAAGAAAGCCCGCTAAGTCAAAAACTTGAAATAAATGACTTAGGCAAAAGTTAGGGCATCCCGCTGGACTCCAAAATAAAATTCAAGAGAATTTGTCCAGGCAAAAGTTAGGGAAAGCAGAAGCGAAAAACAAGAATTACAAAATAAAAATCCTTATCAAAAGAACAAAGTCGTGTGATCAGACACCAAAAATGCAAGATGAAGTGACTGCCATGTCCAAAGAACCTCATTGATTCCTCAACCATTTCAAATTCCTTGTGAGGAATGAACGCTCATGTTGAGTTAATTGAACATAGGACTGGAGAACATCACGAAGGGGGTGGGTACAAATAATTTTGAGCCTAAAAATCCTTTGTTTTCTGAAAACCGTGAACCTGGCCAAGTTACAACCCTCAAAAGTCCTAATTGAAGTAGGGTTATTTTGAAAGCACACTCCCAAGAGATAGCGTTTAACTGACTCCCGATGAAGTGAAACTCATATCCATGTTGGTATCGTATGTTTGCTTTATCTTCCACATGCAAAAATCGAGGTCGCGTCAACTAGTGATCCATTCACAAGAGGTCGCAACCTCGTTTCAATAAAAATTTTCTTTAAACTTCAAGACTAACATAGGCTTTGCATTAGAATCATCATTCTTAGAATTAACATTCTTTTACATGCAAAATATGTGCTTAACATCAAGGAAATTTTCAAGGACGAGAATCAATGAGCAACTTGATCATGTCAAAATACAAGAGACTTGAGAACTCCGAGGAGTAAAAGCTAATCACTTCAAACGTTGACCATCAAGAGGCAAGTTATCAAAAAAAAAAAAAAAAAACTCCGTTGGACACGAGCAGTTAATGCTTTCTTTGATTACCTTGAGGGGAAGAGTTTGAAGACTCCGTTGAGTGTGGTAAAGTTGTTCCCACGTTTATTTGACTTCAAAACAATGGAAGCTTGGGAATTCTAGTAAGATGTACCTAATCAGGGGAAATTAAGTCGAGTTTTGACCTCTCAAATTCAGCATATATGGGGAAATCATGTCGATAAATCTCTTCAAGCTTTGATCAATCTGGGGCAATCATGTCGAGGAACCTCTCTTGGTTTCAACCAATCTGGGGCAGTTACGTCGAGATTCGACAAATCTCTCCAAGAACCCTTTAGGGAAAATCCCTCCCTGGGTCATGAAGCTTGGGGCAAAATCTTGTCCCCCCAACCATAGGAGTTTATTTCTCCTGGAACCTTGGTCTCTCCCCAAGCATGGAGTTTATTTCTCCCGAGAGTTCGTTCCATTCCTCAAGTATAGGAGTTTATTTCTCCTAGGAGTTGTTCTACTTCCCTAATCAAGGCTCCTTATCTGGACTTCTCATTCCCAACATGGTGAATCGAGGGAATCTCCTCGAGCTGAAAATCCTTCAGGTAGTGGCACATGGTGAGAAGTCAGAAATCATTCTTCAAGTCAAAGAAAAGTACATCTTTCAAATCAAAGTCCAATATCTATTGGCACCTCCGCATGGTCCTTAACACTAAGGGGATTCTCCCTGGTGTTTACATCACTAATGCCTTTATTTGGCATTCTGCATATAGTACTCATTGCATATAACATTACATCCTCAAAAGCGTAGCATGTCCATCAAGATGGAGCATTACGCCACAGAAAAATTCAAACATGCATAACAAAGCATAAGCCAGATAATACAAATCATCCCTCAATCAAGACAATATTACATCCCCACATAGATGTTGTCCTTACAAATTCCCATTGATATCTGCTACTACATTTCAAACCTCCTCAAACCATGGTGCCAATACCTGGTATCCTCAATCCCCAAAAGAAGTCTCATATTATCTCCACAGTGTAAATCGGGCACAATGTCTTTCTCCGTCAGAATCGTTGTCTCCGAGGTTATTGCCCGTGTGCTGCGTGCAATTTAGAGTGCGAATGAGGGTGGGCATTCAACCCATCTCATTTTTCAATCGTTTGAATGACCATACTTGGTGTGTGGCAATTCGAACGATTGCCACTCTAGAGGAGTTACACCCCGCCTTTGGCCTGAGGGATTATTGTAATTCTTATGCTTCGCAAGCATCAAAATCTTCGTCTTCTTGTCAAGTCTAGTCGTCACTAGTCTTGTCGTGGTTATTTCCCGTGTGCTACGCGCCTATTAGAGTGCGAATGAGGGTGGGCATTCAACCCATCTCATTTTTCAATCGTTTGAGTAACCATACTTGGTGTGTGGCAATTCGAACGATTGCCACTCTTGAGGAGTTACACCCCGCCTTTGGCCTGAGGGATTAATGTAATTCTTATGCCTCGCAAGCATCAACGTCTTCGTGATTATGTCTTTTTGATCGAGTCTAGTCGTCACTAGTCTCCGTGGTCCGTTCCCCCGTATGGGAAAACATTTTAAGCCCAGTTTCCGACCTGGCAAACCCTTTCAAAGCCCAACTCTAACCTGGCAACCCCTTTTAAGAAACCAATCTTCAACCTGGCAAACCATGTCGAACCCAATTCCTCTTTTGCCCCCTGATGTCGGGTCGATGTTGAGTCATAGATCGCCACGAGATCTTATTTCTCCTAAAGTGTGGGAGATCGCACGAGATCTTCTTTCGATGTGAGTCATAGATCGCCACGAGATCTTATTTCTCCTAAAGTGTGGGAGATCGCACGAGATCTTCTTTCGATGTTGAGTCATGGATCGCCACGAGATCTTATTCCTCCTAAAGTGTGGGAGATCGCACGAGGTCTTCTTTCGATGTTGAGTCATAGATCGCCACGAGATCTTAGTCCTCCTAAAGTGCGGAAGATCGCACGAGGTCTTCTTTCGATGTTGAGTCATGGATCGCCACGAGATCTTATTCCTCCTAAAGTGTGGGAGATCGCACGAGATCTTCTTTCGATGTTGAGTCATAGGTCGCCACGAGATCTTATTCCCTTTTCTTCTGTTGACGAGTTGATCGCCACGAGATCTTCTCGATGTTGGGTCATAGGTCGCCACGAGATCTTATTCCCTTTTCTTCTGTTGACGAGTTGATCGCCACGAGATCTTCTCGATGTTGGGTCATAGATCGCCACGAGATCTTATTCCCTTTTCTTCTGTTGACGAGTTGATCGCCACGAGATCTTCTCGATGTTGGGTCATAGATCGCCACGAGATCCTATTCCCTTTTCTTCTGTTGACGAGTTGATCGCCACGAGATCTTCTCGATGTTGGGTCATAGATCGCCACGAGATCTTATTCCTTTTTCTTCTGTTGACGAGTTGATCGCCACGAGATCTTCTCGATGTCGGGTCATAGATCGCCACGAGGTCTTATTCCCTTTTCTTCTGTTGACGAGTTGATCGCCACGAGATCTTCTCGACGTTGAGTCGTAGATCGCCACGAGGTCTATTCCTTTCAGTCATTTTCCCACACAACCATTTCCATTGAGAACCGGTATTGGCACCGCTACCACGTTATAAGCTATCTCCATCCAAATCCATTGTTCACTGTAAATATATCCACCAGAAAAACAAATTCCTCTCTTTCCCCAGCAGATATCAAAACAAAAATAAGGATAACAATCACACCAACTTTTTGCGGGACAAATTTCTGGTACTTTGATATTTAATCTTCTTCTACCTTGAATGTTCGAAAGGCTAGCGCCAATCTCACCTTCAGGTTTAAGATGATTAAATAGGGGCAGCTGTCATACCCCAAATTTGTCCTACCCTTAATTTTTAACTGGCTTAAGCTTTGCATTCATCACACCTCTCCCATTAGGTCATCTAACTCTTCATGCATCACTAATCAATAATTTGAGACATGGGATCAGGAGTCTTCTAATGAATCAGGGTTTTATTGGTTTGAGTCTGCTGCTTCAGATAAGCTTATTTCAACTGGTTCCTCTGTATGCCTTGGGTAATTGAAATCAGGTTTGGAAGTCATGGTCATTATGGACGTTATGTCATTAAGCTACAAGGCTATTTTTTTTTTTCCCTCACGATCCACCAAGATCAGGAGTTCGGGGTTTATTTCCTCGTATGTATCAGAAGATTAGGGTTTTATCAGGGTGTCTGAGTTGGTTAATCCAAGCGGGGTTTATCGGATTTCATGTTGAAGTGTTCTACTGGGCTTCATTTCTCATCATATTCAAATACGCAAGGTATTATTGTGGTACAGGTGCAGTGGCGCAAGAGGTGGGCTAGTAGAGATCTCAGTCAGGACAATTACGTCGTTTCAAACGCAAGAGTTTGTGCACCATCAATTTTGTGGACATAAAGTCAAAGAAGGGGGAAATTTCAGTCTTTAGATTTGAAAGAGAAAACGATTTTTGCAAGAGACATCATCATTTGAATTCTAAAATCACAAGATAGAGTTTTCCTATAAATTCAAGTTGTGCTAACCATTCAAGTTCAAGAGTCCAAATGATTCAATCAATCATTCAAAGCTAACACACAAAAAGCCCATTCAAACTCATACAAGATTACAAAGATGTTCAATAGTCTCCATTCATTACAAAAACCATACCCATATTCATTCATGAGTCAAATGCCATTACTTTCCACTCAAGTCCATTATAAAAAGATCACAAAAGCTCATTACCATTATCCATTCAAAATAACCATTACATCATTCAATTTCCACACAAAAATATATGCTACTATCCATCCAAATTCCAAATCCAAATTTCATTACAAAAATCCATTACAATACATATTCATTTACACAGAAAAGCTATACTAAAGCCCATGTCTACAAAGTGAAAACTCCATAACCATGCCTCCCCCGTTGGCCTTTAAGCATCTCCATACATCAATGTATTTCCATCCAAGAGTCCATGAACCAACATAGATCCTCAATCAACCTGCAAGAAGGAATTGCATCAGAACAGAAAACAATGGACCTTTGAGTCAAGTGCAGTTCACAACAAGTTTCAATTATCCAACAAACACGCATTGATCTGGTACATACTAAAGTTACAAATGAAAAATCTGCAAGTGCATAGTTACATTCATAGGTTACCTCATTCAACTCATACAGGCTGCAACATAAAAAAGAGTCCCCGCGGCCATATCAACGACCACTGCAGCATTCTATAACCTGCGCCCTGCATACGAAGAAACCAAGGCAGCCATTACCATATTCAAAACTGCCCTATCATTCCTCATATCCAAGCCAATTGAAGTCAGCCCCTGCATCCCATTAAGATCCTGCAAAACAATCCCATACAATCATATACAACAGCCCACATATTCCTTTTCAAAACCACACATTCAGTCCTCATTCTTACTTATTAAACTCAACCAGAATTCCTAACTGTCTTCTAACCTCCTAACAACTACCCTAGCATTTATCCAATTTCTAACATTTACATGCGAGTTCGCTAACAATCAGAACTTAACCCTCACTTCCTATTAAACCAACCAGCCCTGTACTTCATAAACCATACACATCAAATACCAAAACAAAACCGAATAAGTTTACATTCATAACAGCCCCATACAATTCAAAAGCAAAACCAATATTGTGCAGCAAGTCACCAAACAAAACTCAGAAGAGAGAAATTCTCTAAGTTCCAACTGCAGCCCTGCTACCCCAACAGAATTCAAACAGATAACTACCAAAATAACAATTTTCTAACTAACAGCTCATCAAAAACACTTCTAACAGAATTTCTCTAACCCTAACAACTTTTATAACTAATTTCCTAACACTTACTAATTAGCATAATAGAAAACAGAATTAGAACTATCATTACATAACTACAGAACAGAACCCATTCATTTTTCTAGCTAACCTTCCAACCATCTGACATGCGGTTACAAACCCTTAACAGTTACAACCTCCAAACCAATGTAACTAACTTTTTCTAACTTCTAACCAATTCTCAACCTTCACTAACAGAAACAGAATTTTGTAACAAACTATCAATAACCAACTTAACTAACCTAACTAACTTTCTATCCAGTTACTAACAGAATTTCAAACCTATAACTAACTAACTCATAACTGACAGATCCTCACCACTCAATTCTCCAACAGAATCTCAATCTAATGGTTCTAATCTCTCACTCTCTAACTGAATTCAACTTCCCTCTTCAACCTATATAACTGAACCTCTCTCACTGATTCAAGGGGGACGCCATTTTTTTCATTCACCACTTTCACTCCTTCTCTTCACACGCCATTTTCCTCCACCATTCTTCTCCCTCTACCTTCACTTCAACCTCCACAATTTCTCTCTGCTTCTCTCAATCTCCTTCCATTCTCTCCGGATCCAATCATCCCTAACCATACACTACAAGCTCAATCCACCATTGAAGGAGCTTCAACCTCTGAAGCTCCATTCAATTGAGCTTAGCCTCCATCGATCCACACCCTCTCAGTGCCCCTCAATCTCTCAGCATCAGTACCTCGTTGCTATACTATATTCAACAAGAAAGATCGCGCACGACGACGGAGAAAACCAAAAAATCAGAAAGAGTAGAAGAAGGAGAAAGAATGAGAACGTGAAATCAAGAGTTACCTGAAGAACCTCGCCGCCTCCCTGCGTTTATTTCGCACAGGTGTTCACCGGATCCTCCTCGCTGGCCTTCGTCCTCTTCACATTTGATCTTCGCTCCGGCAGGTAAGTGGATCTAAACCCTCCGCTTTCTCGTTCTTTGATCTTTACTCGTCGCTAAGATTCTTGCTTCGTCTATAATTATGTGAACTCGTTGTTAGTTTGGACATGAATCTACCGCATCTGAAACCTAGGGTTCGTTCTTCCCCTCTTTGATCCGAGCCAATTGATGACTAATTTAGGCTCAGAGCTTGATTTTAGGATGAGTGTGGGTTAGGACGCTTTGATTCGAGGTAGAACGGCGGCGGTTAGGGGCGGAGATCGTCGCCACGGTGAGAGAGTAAGGACGAGAGAGACGAGTCTGAGTGAGAGGAGGCGAAACAGCGCAACGTATATGAACCCTAATCCTTTTCTTTATTTTCTATTTTTAATTGATTAACATTTGGGATTAATTGAAAGAGTGTGAGTTTTAATTTGATATTAATCGTGATTAATTGAATCAAGTGGGGAATAGAAAATCGTACTCATAAAGATAGATTAAAACAAATCTGAAAGAATTTCATGGATCAGCCCATCATCACTTCCTTTTTTACAAACAAAAAGTCTGAAAACAAAGAAACTCTTTGGGCCATAGCGCAGATTGTTGTAGCTTGCCCCTGAGGCCCATCGCCACACACGTTTTTGGCATGATGAGACAAAAAAAAAAGCCACCTTGGGCCTCACTCTTTTGGGCCTGCGCCTCTACTCCTTGCTTAGACCCTGAGCCATTACTAACGCACATCCGTAACTCATTTTTCACCCCCTGACTCCATTTTACTTTCATATTAGAATTTAGATTTTTCAACATGGTTTTCTCTTATTAATTTTCTTAGTGATAAAAACACAATACTCATACATTTTGGTTAGATTTTAGGTAATAAAATTGTAATAAAAATCATCCTTTTTGATTAGATTTTAGGTAATTGTTGACACATAAAATCAATAAAACTTGTTAGATTTTTAAGCCACTTTTAGGTTATTCTTGGCATTTAAGTTCTTTCATAAAAACTCATAAAAATAATAGTATTTTTTAGGTTAATTTTTGCACTAATGTTTGAATTGCTTTTGTATCATTTACATGTTAATTTTTGTATAATTGTTGTGCGATTTTGTTGCTTACCTTTTGGCCATATTTCTGGTCCATTTTGTTAATATCATTTTAATGCTCCTCTTAGAATATATCCCATTACCATGTTAACATTAGGATTTAGACTTGTATAGACAACTTAGACTAGAATTTAGGAATAGTTCCCTTCTCATTTCTTTTTCTTTTTCAACTCTAAAATACTTAATAAAAACCTGACAAAGATCATACTGTCACACTTCTGATATATGGTGGGAAAGAAATGATTGGGGCGTAGGCCCCGATGTACGTTCTTCCCCGCGTAGTAGAAAAGAAATGATTGGGGTGTAGGCCCCGATGTACGTTCTTTTCTACTAAACGGAAAAGAAATGATTGGAATGTAGATTTCGATGTATTTCTTATCCGTCATTTAGAGAGTCGATTGTGGTGTAGACTTCGATGTGCATTCTCTAAATATTCAAAAAAAACAAACAAAATTCTTTTGGTATGATCTAAGTCACAAATTAAAATCCCCATAAAAAACACCAACCAAAAACATTTCAAAAAACCTAATAAATGGTCAGATTTAAAGCAAAGTAAGGAAGTGATGCGAGACCTTGTAGTGGGTTCTCGTCATCATGAAATTACCCTAAAAGACACAAACCAATCATCTCTTTTCCTTCTTTCTAAGGGCACCGTTATTTCCGCTCCATTGCATCCTAGGCTGTCCCCTTGTGCAAGAGCGCGAACGTTAACGCCGCCCAACTAAAAAACACAAAAACAAACAGAAAATCGTGAGCCGAGCTACGGTAACTCTGATTCCTGAAAAGGATACGTAGGCAGCGGGGTAGGGCCCGTGCGAGTACAATTCTTTATTTTCCCTACATTCTGCATTCATTCGCATTTAGACATAGACATGGTTAGACACCCTTTAGATAGAAACAAACATAGGTGGATACCATCGAGTACGATGGGCGTGAGGGGTGCTAATACCTTCCCCTCGCGTAACCGACTCCCGTACCTTGATTCTCTGGTCGCAAGACCCTGTTCCTTTCCTTTGTCAGGTTTTCTGATATTCCTTTCTCTTATGGGATAAATATATTGGTGGCGACTCTGTTCATTTTTCGCGAGCGTGCGACAACGGTTAGATAATGAACACAAACAAGTCACACAAGTAGCCTTAGGTTTAAAGGCTTGTATGAAGTCCATAGGTGCATACCCTCCCTTCTGAAGTTTAGTTGGTTCAACCTGTCCTATATAAAGATCGGGTTCTAGGGTGCTCATATCCTTGATCTTTCTCGTGGGCATTGTCTCAACATAGCACTCAATCGGCCAGCCAAAAGCATCCCTTGAGTCCAATCTCAATGAGTGTAGCATCGAGTATCAACCGGCTTCAGTCAGGAATCCAAAGCCAGCCATCTCACTACTTCCTATAGGCCCAAGTCAAGTTCACTAAGGTTCTAAAGGCGAATTAGTGCTTAATGACACCACGCGGTAGCCAAATGTCTCCTCGATCAGATTCAAGGGCCATCAGGACAAACCAAAGTGTCGCACTAACGGTGGCCACCGGTTCAACCATAACGATACGTGTCGTACAGTTTCCCTGGTCTCATGCCACATACTTAAGGTACACTAGATCCGGGTGTAGGACCTTTCACACAATAGCAAACCCAAGCAATTCCTTTAAAAATAAAGCATACAAACAAACAATTAAAAACATTTATAATGAACTAAGCCCTAAGGTAAACCCCTCTTAAAGAATCCCCAGCAGAGTCGCCAGTTCTGTAACTCGGTGAACTGACTTTTGTTTTTATTTTGCAAACAATGTTGCGGTAAGCATGAGTCGCCACCGACTTTTATTTTGTCCAATTTTAGGAAAGGTAAAAAGTACAGAAAAAGACCTTATTTGAAAGAAAACGGGCTCGGGGGGTAAGTTATGAAAAGGGAAGGTGCAAGCACCCTTTTCATCCGTAGTTATCTACGGGCTCTTAATTTACTTAGCTCATGTTTGTTTGTTTTGAATTGAAAAGGGATATAAGGACTTTAGCGTAAATGCGTAGCCTTAGTTTTTCGAAAGAGTTTTGAAAAGATGTTTTTTATTGAGCTAGGCATATTAAGAGCACTACCCTAAATAGTTGGTCTTTTTCTATACCTTTTAAAATTCCTAGGATTATCCATACTATGTAGAAGTAGGAAATCCTTGTTATATTGGACGTGCGGGTCATCGAAGGGTCATCGAGGTCGTTTGAAGGCAACAGGTAGAGGTACCTTTAGCAAATTCGAAGGGACAAATCATCTCAATCGAGGGATTAGATCATGCATTCGTAGGCAACATCGTGGGTCATCGAGGGACTTATGATCTTTGCAATGATTTTAATCGAGGGACTTTGCCAATGGATACCTCTACATTTCGAGGGACTCGACCTTATAATCGAAGGCAACCAAAGAGGGGGCGTACCCTAAGGGTGAATGAGTGCAAGTGTGTTGGATTCGATTTATAGTTTATCTTGTATTTTTTAGTGAGCTAGCGTTTGATTATGTCTTATCATACAATCCTAAAACATACATCTAAGCAGTTAATATACACAAAAAAATAAATGTGCGGAAAGTAAAATGTCCTACGCTATTACATGGCTTCGGGGAGGGGGAATTACAAGTTTAAAACAAACGGGGAGAGAAACTAACTATAAATTATTACAATAAACCAAGATGAAAATTAAGATGGAGATAAAGAGAATAATATATACAAATGTTATAATGAACTATAAATATCCGCGAGAAAATCCAACGCCTCAATGATAGTACCTCGCAAAAATAAAGAAAATGAGTAGTACGAAGAAAATATAAAAATAGACATTCTAAATTCTAAAAGGAATTAAAAATTAAATAACCTATTTTTTTTGTATTTTAAAATATGAGAAATTAAACTAAAATATTTTTTTGAGTTTTGAACATTTAAATTAAATGATTTGTTTTTTAGATTTTGTTTTTTTTTTAACATTAGCAAACATATAAAGGAAAAAAACAAATAGGGAGGATGAGAAGCTGTAGCGCCTCTCTCCATTATCCCTCTCACCATTTTTAAAAAAAAAAATATATAAAATAAAAACCATACAAATGGCGACACATGGTACTAAAAAAAAATAAAAAAAATAGCACAAGAACAACAACTCTATTATCTTCATCGTGGGAAACCGAAAGGGAAAATCAATTCCCTTCATCTCACCTTCTGTATCTCCATTCTCACAAATTTCAAGAACAATAACTCCATAACTGTGTCGGCGGCAGTCGGTAGTGTTATTGGTGGTTGATGCAAATCGGAGGCGGGGCTGAGGCGTTGCCGTTACTTCGCGGCTTTCGATTCTCTTTCGGCTATGTTTGTGCTTTTGCTTGGATTGCTTTCTTCCAACCTTTGATTGTTTGCTGTGCTGCATAAACAAAACAAAATAAATATGGGAGTCAATGATTGTAACACTTGTAACATGTTGTAGCCATGAATTTGAGACAACTTTGTTGTTGTAAAAAAAACGGTAATGGGGATGGCTTGTTCGTTTATGTTAGTGTGAAGGCTGATTGTTTGTGAGTTTACATATGGTTTACTAGAGGTTAATGGAATACGATACTTATTTTAACATAAAGTTTGTACATGAGATTTAGGAAGGTTACTGCAAAAAACCTAATGGGTACTGCTGTACGGCAAAGAAAATAAGGGTTTTCGGTACTGTATAAAAAAGGTTAATTGTTAATATGTACGTCACGTCGTATCCGCCCCCTGTTGGGCAGAAATTGTTAGTGTTATATAGAAAAAGAAATTAGGTTAACAAAAATGGTAGGAAGACAAATATAATAAAAATATTTAATTCAGAAATCAAACATATTTACTATTTCTAAAAATGTTTATTCTAAACATGGAAAATAAATAATTTTTTTTGATATTTTTGTGATTTTGATTAATTTGTGATAAAAGTGCATAAATTATAAAATAGTTTTTTTTTTCTCTATAAAATAAATTAATTAAAAAAAAAAAACGAAAATTAAAAAAAGAAATATATTTTTTTTGTGATTTTTTGAAATATAAAATGAAAATAAAATTAAAATTAGTAGCAAATAAAAGAGAAAAATGTTAGAAATAGGATTTGAACCCGGGACCCTGTACTTGCAAACCTTACTTCCTTACCAATTGTGCTATCTTATTTAATCGAAATAAAATGACATTTAAAATTATATGAGGGCAAATTTTGGGGTATGACAGCTGCCCCTGTTCAATCTTCTTAAACCTGAGGATGTAGATTGGCCTGTGTGCCTATCGGAATCTGAAGGTGGAAGAGGATTGAACATTAGAATACCCAGAAATTTGCCCTTGTTGATGGAGGGACTTTTGTATGAGATGGGCTTAAAGATGCCATCCGGAGGTTGACAGAGAACTGTCTGAGATGGGCTTAGAGATGCCACCTATCTGAGATGCTTGTCAGCAACCTGGGGGGTCATGCTTCCCATGGCGCGTATATGATAGATCTTCAGAATGTTTGGGGTTCAAGCTTCCAAACGTATATCTGGAATAGAGATTCATAGATGTTCGGGGTTCGAGCTTCCGAAACATCTACCATAGAGTTCAGATCAATCGGGGTTCAGGCTTTTGAAACATATCTGCCGTAGATTTCAGAACATCCGGGGTTCAGGCTTCCGGAACGTTTCTGTTGTAGAATTCAGATTATCCAGGGTTCAAGCTTCCGGAACATATCTGTTGTAGAATTCAGATCATTCGGGGTTCAAGCTTCCGAAACATATCTGCCATAGATTTCAGAACATCCGGGGTTCAGGCTTCCGGAATGTTTCTGTCGTAGAATTCAGATCATCCGGGGTACAAGCTTCCGGAACATATCTGCTGTAGAATTCAAATCATTCGGGGTTCAAGCTTCCGAAACATATCTGGCGTAGAATTCAGATCATTCGGGGTTCAAGCTTCCGAAACATATCTGGCGTAGAATTCAGATCATTCGGGGTTCAAGCTTCCGAAACATATCTGCCGTAGATTTCAGAACATCCGGGGTTCAGGCTTCCGGAACGTTTCTGTTGTAGAATTCAGATTATCCAGGGTTCAAGCTTCCGGAACATATCTGTTGTAGAATTCAGATCATTCGGGGTTCAAGCTTCCGAAACATATCTGCCATAGATTTCAGAACATCCGGGGTTCAGGCTTCCGGAATGTTTCTGTCGTAGAATTCAGATCATCCGGGGTACAAGCTTCCGGAACATATCTGCTGTAGAATTCAGATCATTCGGGGTTCAAGCTTCCGAAACATATCTGGCGTAGAATTCAGATCATTCGGGGTTCAAGCTTCCGAAACATATCTGGCGTAGAATTCAGATCATTCGGGGTTCAAGCTTCCGAAACATATCTGCCGTAGATTTCAGAACATCCGGGGTTCAGGCTTCCGGAATGTTTCTGTCGTAGAATTCAGATTATCCGGGGTTCAAGCTTCCGGAACATAAAAATTCAGATCATTCGGGGTTCAAGCTTCCGAAACATATCTGTCGTAGATTTCAGAACATCCAGGGTTCAAGCTTCCGGACTGTTTCTGGCGTAGAATTCAGATTATCCGGGGTTCAAGCTTCCGGAACATAAAAATTCAGATTATTCGGGGTTCAAGCTTCCGAAACATATCTGTCGTAGATTTCAGAACATCCAGGGTTCAAGCTTCCGGACTGTTTCTGGCGTAGAATTCAGATGGTTCAGGGTTCATGCTTCCGAAACATATCTGTTGTAGATTTCAGAACATCCGGGGTTCAAGCTTCCGGACTGTTTCTGGCGTAGAATTCAGATCATCCGGGGTTTAAGCTTCCGGAACATATCTGGCGTAGGACATCAGAACGAGTTATTCATTGAACCATATCTGAAGAGGAATACCAGAACGGGTCGTACATTAGACCATATCTGGAAGTATGACATCAGAACGAGTTATTCATTCAACCATATCTGAAGAGGAATACCAGAACGAGTCGTACATTAGACCATATCTGGAAGTATGACGTCAGAACGAGTTATTCATTAAACCATATCTGAAGAGGAATACCAGAACGGGTCGTACATTAGACCATATCTGGAAGTAGGGCATCAGAACGAGTTATTCATTAAACCATATCTGAAGAGCAATACCAGAACGGGTCGTACATTAGACCATATCTGGAAGTAGGGCATCAGAACGAGTTATTCATTAAACCATATCTGAAGAGCAATACCAGAACGGGTCGTACATTAGACCATATCTGGAAGTAGGACATCAGAACGAGTTATTCATTAAACCATATCTGATGAAGGATGTCAGAACGAGCCGTACATTAGACCATATCTGATGAAGGATGTCAGAACTAGTCGTACATTAGACTATATCTGATGAAGGATGTCAGAACGAGTCGTACATTAGACCATATCTGATGAAGGATGTCAGAACGAGTCGTACATTAGACCATATCTGATGAAGGATGTCAGAACGAGTCGTACATTAGACTATATCTGATGAAGGATGTCAGAACGAGTCGTACATTAGACCATATCTGATGAAGAAGCCATACTTTAGGTTGTATTTAATTTTGTTGACGATAGTTGCCTGACCGATTGGTCGACCTGAAAGATAAAGTTAGTTTTATGCAATGTCATGATGTATGTATTGTATGTTTTTTTAAATGAATGAGAATGTTATGCATATTTCATGAGATGTATGATGTATGAATGCAAATGTTGTTAATGATGATAGTAAATTGTATCAATGTTTTGCGGGGAAAATAAATCCCTGTCTGTTCAGCGCCTTTAAGAGATTATTTGAATCTCGACTTAACTGCCCCAGATGAATTGGACAATTACATGTCGTGCCCCTTGTACACATTGGCGTTTTAGCCAACTGAGTCAGTCATGGGAAATCTTTCTGCTTTTCGGAGCATTACTGAAGCATGCCTGTCGGGAGCGCTTCCTGAGATTTGTGCTACCACAAGTAACCTGCCCCAGTATCATGAGTTTAGGAACGATGCCCCTGATTGATCAACACTTCTGAGAGAGTCTTCGAGTCTTGACTTGATTGCCCCAAATATGTGAACTCTTACTCAAAAGGGTATTCAACTTTTTTTGTGCCCCTGAGGGTGATCAGTATTTGAGATATTCTCGCTCGAACTCAGCGGAGTTCTGAAGACAACTTGTCCCTTGAGAGGATTAAATTTTTTTCATCCGCAGTTCATGATGGAAGCTTTCCTGGTGTCAAGTACTTGTTCATATGCAAAGAATGTTTAGTATGAGAAATATAATTTTAATGCAAAGTTCATGTTTGTCTTGAAGTTTTTTTTTTTTTTTTTTAAAAGAGATTTTTTTTGAAAGGATGTCAAAACATCGATTATTTTGTGAAAGATGGTGTGATACCAACTCAAACGTTTAGCAAAACTCCTAGGAGTCGGTTTACCGTATTCTCGTTTACAGTATGCTTTCGAATTAACCCTGCTTCAATTAGGACTTTTGAGGGTTGTAACGTGGCCAGATTCATGGGTTTAGAAAAAAAGATTTTTAGGCTCAAAATTTTATTGCTGCCCACCCCCTTCGTGATTTTCTCCAACCTAAGTTCAGTTAACTCGATGCAAGTATTCATCCTTCAAGAGGAGTTTGAGACGATTGAGGAATCAATTAGGTATTTGGACATGGCAGTCACTTTACCTTTCATATTTTGTGTCTGATCACACGACTTGTTCTTTGAATTTATAGTCACACGACTTTGCCCTTTTGTTGAGGATCTCTTTTTTGTTTCCCTAACTTTTGCCTGGACAAATTCTTTTTATTTTGATGTCCAGCGGGATGCCCTAATTTTTGCCTAAGTCGCTGGTTTTCAAGTTCGTTGACTTAGCGGGCTTTCTTTTCTCTCTTTCTTTTCGATTCATTTTTCTCTTTTTTTTTTTTTTGAACAAGTCGTACGAGACGTCTTCAATTTATTATCATTGGAAAGATTGCGACTGCCTCATTTCTTGGTTGACGAGGGATAGTCGTTGTTGTACCGTCATATTTTGACCTCCTATTGCGAGAGATGATCATTGCGGTCTCGACCTTTTCTCAACCTTTTGAAGGATAACCATTTTTGTTTCCTTAGGTGCGAGCTCCTCCTGAATTTTGAACACCCAATCAGGTTAACTGAACACTACCCTGCCCCTAGGTTAAATGTGAGGGTTTTTTCGTATAGAAAGAAACTCCTACTTCAAGGCTCAAAAGGGGTTGGCAAGGGATTAACTTCCTTATATCTCCAGTGTTTGGGAATCTGAAACAATGCCTGTACATCATCAACAGGGTTTTACTCGAAAGCACACCATTTGAGATTATTGGTATTATGTGTTCGTCATTCTCCCTTCAGAGTCATCATGCTTTATCATTGAGAGTTTGGTATCACAAGCAAATAAGAACATATTAGAGCGAGAGCGAATGAATTTTTTTCAAGACAAACACATCCAATGCATCGTTATTATAGTTCAAAAACAAACAAGTATTGCATATAGACAGTATTGAACAAGAACAAGAAAGATTACGCATGAAAATGCATGAGAAATTACGAATTGCCAACATTGAGGAGATTTTCTCCGTATGGACTTATTGCTTCAGAAGGTCCATTGAGTCGAGGGAGAACTTCAAATCTGGCCTGCAGGTGTGAATATGATAACCTTTGCATCAATCAAGTCTTGTACCTTATCTCGGACTGGTTGGCAATTATCGATCGACTGACCAAGTGCCCCAGAGAGGAAACCAAACCAAGCGTTCGTATCTGAACTACAGATTACTTCTAAGAAGAAGATTCTGACGAAGCCACAAAGGAGTTGTAAGTATCAAGCTTTAGGGATTTGAGGCAGAAAATGAGAAGCTCGTTGTCTGGAAACCTGTTATGCAATGATTTGCATGCAAATGCATATGCAATGTTTTCAAGGATCTTTTTGGAACCCAATTTGCAACATTGAAATGTAGTTGCAGCTTTGTTGAAGAACTTTGACTTCCATCTTTGAACGTCCTTCTTTAAGAATCAGGCTCACCATATCCAGTGGGTCATAGCCTCCGATTCGGGGTACAGTACTTTTGATTGTGAAGGCATATGGCTAGAGGAAAATAAATCCCCTTGCCCCTTGATAGGAATTGTACCTTTGAGTTTGAAGGTATCTGGTTAGAGGAAAACAAATTCTCCTGCCCCTTGTTAGGAATCTGGCTCTTGATGATGGCACCTAGAATTGCGCGCCCTAAATACTTGAGATCCTTGAAAAAGGTTAGTTAGGTGATGAGGACGAGTAAGTCCTACAAAGAGTTCAAGTTGTTAGTGTATACACAAATTCTGCAAGAAAACCAAACGGTTAGGGTATAAACAAATCCTGCGAGGAAACCAAAATGGTTAGGGTATAAACAAATCCTGCAAGGAAACCACACGGTTAGATAATGAACACAAACAAGTCACACAAGTAGCCTTAGGTTTAAAGGCTTGTATGAAGTCCATAGGTGCATACCCTCCCTTCTGAAGTTTAGTTGGTTCAACCTGTCCTATATAAAGATCGGGTTCTAGGGTGCTCATATCCTTGATCTTTCTCGTGGGCATTGTCTCAACATAGCACTCAATCGGCCAGCCAAAAGCATCCCTTGAGTCCAATCTCAATGAGTGTAGCATCGAGTATCAACCGGCTTCAGTCAGGAATCCAAAGCCAGCCATCTCACTACTTCCTATAGGCCCAAGTCAAGTTCACTAAGGTTCTAAAGGCGAATTAGTGCTTAATGACACCACGCGGTAGCCAAATGTCTCCTCGATCAGATTCAAGGGCCATCAGGACAAACCAAAGTGTCGCACTAACGGTGGCCACCGGTTCAACCATAACGATACATGTCGTACAGTTTCCCTGGTCTCATGCCACATACTTAAGGTACACTAGATCCGGGTGTAGGACCTTTCACACAATAGCAAACCCAAGCAATTCCTTTAAAAATAAAGCATACAAACAAACAATTAAAAACATTTATAATGAACTAAGCCCTAAGGTAAACCCCTCTTAAAGAATCCCCAGCAGAGTCGCCAGTTCTGTAACTCGGTGAACTGACTTTTGTTTTTATTTTGCAAACAATGTTGCGGTAAGCATGAGTCGCCACCGACTTTTATTTTGTCCAATTTTAGGAAAGGTAAAAAGTACAGAAAAAGACCTTATTTGAAAGAAAACGGGCTCGGGGGGTAAGTTATGAAAAGGGAAGGTGCAAGCACCCTTTTCATCCGTAGTTATCTACGGGCTCTTAATTTACTTAGCTCATGTTTGTTTGTTTTGAATTGAAAAGGGATATAAGGACTTTAGCGTAAATGCGTAGCCTTAGTTTTTCGAAAGAGTTTTGAAAAGATGTTTTTTATTGAGCTAGGCATATTAAGAGCACTACCCTAAATAGTTGGTCTTTTTCTATACCTTTTAAAATTCCTAGGATTATCCATACTATGTAGAAGTAGGAAATCCTTGTTATATTGGACGTGCGGGTCATCGAAGGGTCATCGAGGTCGTTTGAAGGCAACAGGTAGAGGTACCTTTAGCAAATTCGAAGGGACAAATCATCTCAATCGAGGGATTAGATCATGCATTCGTAGGCAACATCGTGGGTCATCGAGGGACTTATGATCTTTGCAATGATTTTAATCGAGGGACTTTGCCAATGGATACCTCTACATTTCGAGGGACTCGACCTTATAATCGAAGGCAACCAAAGAGGGGGCGTACCCTAAGGGTGAATGAGTGCAAGTGTGTTGGATTCGATTTATAGTTTATCTTGTATTTTTTAGTGAGCTAGCGTTTGATTATGTCTTATCATACAATCCTAAAACATACATCTAAGCAGTTAATATACACAAAAAAATAAATGTGCGGAAAGTAAAATGTCCTACGCTATTACATGGCTTCGGGGAGGGGGAATTACAAGTTTAAAACAAACGGGGAGAGAAACTAACTATAAATTATTACAATAAACCAAGATGAAAATTAAGATGGAGATAAAGAGAATAATATATACAAATGTTATAATGAACTATAAATATCCGCGAGAAAATCCAACGCCTCAATGATAGTACCTCGCAAAAATAAAGAAAATGAGTAGTACGAAGAAAATATAAAAATAGACATTCTAAATTCTAAAAGGAATTAAAAATTAAATAACCTATTTTTTTTGTATTTTAAAATATGAGAAATTAAACTAAAATATTTTTTTGAGTTTTGAACATTTAAATTAAATGATTTGTTTTTTAGATTTTGTTTTTTTTTTAACATTAGCAAACATATAAAGGAAAAAAACAAATAGGGAGGATGAGAAGCTGTAGCGCCTCTCTCCATTATCCCTCTCACCATTTTTTAAAAAAAAAAATATATAAAATAAAAACCATACAAATGGCGACACATGGTACTAAAAAAAAAATAAAAAAAATAGCACAAGAACAACAACTCTATTATCTTCATCGTGGGAAACCGAAAGGGAAAATCAATTCCCTTCATCTCACCTTCTGTATCTCCATTCTCACAAATTTCAAGAACAATAACTCCATAACTGTGTCGGCGGCAGTCGGTAGTGTTATTGGTGGTTGATGCAAATCGGAGGCGGGGCTGAGGCGTTGCCGTTACTTCGCGGCTTTCGATTCTCTTTCGGCTATGTTTGTGCTTTTGCTTGGATTGCTTTCTTCCAACCTTTGATTGTTTGCTGTGCTGCATAAACAAAACAAAATAAATATGGGAGTCAATGATTGTAACACTTGTAACATGTTGTAGCCATGAATTTGAGACAACTTTGTTGTTGTAAAAAAAACGGTAATGGGGATGGCTTGTTCGTTTATGTTAGTGTGAAGGCTGATTGTTTGTGAGTTTACATATGGTTTACTAGAGGTTAATGGAATACGATACTTATTTTAACATAAAGTTTGTACATGAGATTTAGGAAGGTTACTGCAAAAAACCTAATGGGTACTGCTGTACGGCAAAGAAAATAAGGGTTTTCGGTACTGTATAAAAAAGGTTAATTGTTAATATGTACGTCACGTCGTATCCGCCCCCTGTTGGGCAGAAATTGTTAGTGTTATATAGAAAAAGAAATTAGGTTAACAAAAATGGTAGGAAGACAAATATAATAAAAATATTTAATTCAGAAATCAAACATATTTACTATTTCTAAAAATGTTTATTCTAAACATGGAAAATAAATAATTTTTTTTGATATTTTTGTGATTTTGATTAATTTGTGATAAAAGTGCATAAATTATAAAATAGTTTTTTTTTTCTCTATAAAATAAATTAATTAAAAAAAAAAAAAAAAAAAAAACGAAAATTAAAAAAAGAAATATATTTTTTTTGTGATTTTTTGAAATATAAAATGAAAATAAAATTAAAATTAGTAGCAAATAAAAGAGAAAAATGTTAGAAATAGGATTTGAACCCAGGACCCTGTACTTGCAAACCTTACTTCCTTACCAATTGTGCTATCTTATTTAATCGAAATAAAATGACATTTAAAATTATATGAGGGCAAATTTTGGGGTATGACAACCAATATACTTATTGAACGTGTGGTATGCGGTAGAGTATCAGTACTCAAGTGGTCTTTTTGTAAAATGCAGAAAAAGTCAGTTGAACGGAAAGTAGTGCTTGGAAACAATTGGACCTGGTTGTTGCAACTGGTGGTGATGGAACTCTTCCGCTGGCCCGCCATTTAATGGATGGCAAAATTCCTGTCCTTTGATTGAACTCAGATCCTACTTGGATTGATGAGGTTTATGATATACATGTAGTATTTGTTTAAATATTGATATATTGGCTTCTGAATTTAGACATTTTGTTTGAATTAATGAATTTATATCTTATTTGTAATAGGTGGAAAAATTAAGTGGTAATTTTTGATGCTTCTAGAAGTACCGGTCATCTTTCTGCTGCAACTATTGAAAACTTCGAACCAATATTCTTTCAGTTTTGATTCCATGGAGTAGCTAAAACTATTTATGTTTTATGATGCTTTAGTTCTTTCGTTTATGTACAACTTAATGAATTAATATCTTTACTATTATAGATTATATTCTTTGGAATAAGATTATGAAATTTTATATTTGCATCATTCTTTTTTGCCATTGATTTGTGCTTTGGTTTGGGGATTAATAGTAGTTACCTTTTTTTTGTTGTTTAACGTGGAGACACCACCTCTCATTTTTATTAATTTCAGAGACACTGCCCTTGAAAGTGTCAAGCAGCTGATAATGAGTTTAGAAATAAAGCTTGACTCACTTACTGCTTAGCACCATAAAGAGAAAGAGAAATAGAGACTATGCCTTTAAAATGTAGAAGAAACATGGAGAAGTAATACACACTGATAGCGGGTTAAAAGTTGTTTAAGATTTCAATTTCTTTGATATGAATTTAACATTAAAATGCTAACTTAGATTGAACTTTGCAGTCAGATACAAGACAATGAAGGTCGAAAATGATGCAGCTGCTGCAGAAGATATGCAAAAGAATTTGCAAGATCTTAAACAGAGATGTAGAATATTGAAGGTAATGTGTAAATTGTTAAACTTGTGCTTGGACTTGATTTATGCTTCTGTTAGTGTTTTTGCCCATCTTTTTTATTTGGTCGCTAAGTAATTCATCATATGTTGTTTTGATGACTTTTTTTTATCAACATTGATATATTATTTTGTAGACATTGATTGAAGAAGAACCATAAAAATATCATACTCACTTCATCAATATATCAAGAAAGGGATAGAAGCTGACGGAAATCACGAATTGAGGAACCTTACAAGAAGGTTCATGCTGCTATTCGTGCAGAATGAAAAGGTCTGGGAAGCAGCCACAAAGGAACACAAGAGATATATGATTTTGATGTTTGTTACTAATCTATTGATGATATGAAAATTCATTTGAATTAGTGGCAGCATATGTGCCATGTTTTCGTGATTATTATATAATAAATATATTTATTTTATTTTGTTTACTTGCTTATTTTATTTCGTTTAGGTACTAAAGAAGTTCACTTATGAAATTTTTATTAGAAAAAGGCGGTAGGTTGGCAGCCATGACTAGAAGTAATGGCAAAACAGTTTTGCATTTTACTGCCAGAAGTTATGAGTTGTTGTGACTTCTATACTATCAGCTTTTTTAATTCTATTAATTTTTTTATAAAAAGACTTTTGACAGTTGCAACATCAATTTATGCATAATTTATAGGTCTGATGATATTGTCCATCAATTCATTACATAGGTCTACTATATTATCTTTTATATGTATTGAATGAAATTTATTTATTTATTTTCTTCTTAAAATATAAGTTACTAAGATTATTTGAAATGAATTTGGTTTAAATTCTGTATTTGTTAATATATTATATGTTTAATACCATTATTAAATGATTTAAGTATTAAAAATATTAGAGTTATAGTAAAAATATTGGAGTTATAAATAGTATGATTTTCTTTTTAATATTTCACAAAAGCTAAATTTAGAAGTAAAAAATAATAAAGTTGGATCATTTGGTTTATAGAAAGAAATCATTAAATAGAGTTGGATTATTTAGTTTCTATAAAAAAATTATTAAATGAAGGAATTCCAAGTAGAATTGATTCTATAATTTTATATATTTTTTTAATTCTATATTTTTATTTATTTCTTATTCATTTGATTTAGTTTTGTTAATAAATTGTAATTATTAAAAAAATAAACATAATAGATGTGTATTTGGTCTTTTGTTTTCTTTTAAAAAAAATAACCAAACATTTTTGAAATTATATCAAATTGTTTTTTAGTTATAACAATCAAATATTTAATTTAACACGTTTGAATTATGTCTTGCTATTTTTCTTTTGTCTTTTAATTTAACACGTCTGAATTATGTCTTGCTATTTTTCTTTTGTCTTTTAACTCATGTAAATACTAATTTTTTATAGCATTAATATTTTTATGATAATTAATCATTAATATAATTTTAAAAATATTTGCTTACTATAAATTTTATATTAGTTCCATAAATTTTAAATAAATAATAATAAATAATAAATTTCAATTTTAAGTATTTTTTAAATATTCTAAAACATTTAACCCGTGTCTCGCACGGGTCTAAATACTAGTTATTGAAAATTTGGACTATGATGATTTGTTGAATAGAGTTTGAGTCGCTCGAATTTAGAATTTTTCCCATTCATAAAATGATGAAGATTTAACATTTTTAAAAATATTGGGAAAAAAGAAAGGAAATATGAAACAAAATTATTAAAAAATTTAACTGTGATGATTGGTTACATAAAGACCGAGTCGTTCGAATGTAGAATTTCACTCAACCATAAAATGATAAAGATTTAACATTTTAAAAAAAAATATATATATATATATATATATATATATATATATATATATATATAAAACAAAATTATTGAAACTCTTTTTCATTTATTTGTCATTTTAAAATTTAAATAGCAGCATTTTACATATAATTTCTATAATTCGAACATATTTTTTTTTCGTTTAAAATTGTTCTCTCTTTTTTATTCTCTCCATCTTATCGTCTCAATTACAATTTTTACTATACTAAATAAAATTAAAATATATATAATTCAGTATTACTTAAAAAAATTTATCAATACCCGCGCTTTGCGCGGGTGTTAGTCTAGTTAGATATTCTTATAATGTTAACCACAAACTATTCAAGTTTAAAAATTTTAAATCTTAATATTTTTAAGGGTTAAATATGTTTTTGGTCCCTATAAATATCTCAATTTTAGTTTTTAGTCCCTATAAAAAATATATTGACTTTTAGTCCTTATAAAATTACTTTTGCACTAAGATTTAGTCCTTCTACAGGGACTAAACTGAGTGCAAAAGTAATTCTATAGGGACTAAAGGTCAATATTGTTTTTATAGGGACTAAGAACCATGTTTGATAATTTTATAGGGACTAAAAATATATTTAACCCTATTTTTAATTAAATCTAATCTATATAACATGAGTAGTGCCATACATTTATTGATGCACTTGTGAGTGTATGAGCTATCTATTTTGTCTGCACTTTTTTTTTTCGAGACGATTAAAATTTTAAAATCGCTCTCTAATATATTTGTCCTGCTTCATCTTGCCCTATGTTTTTTAGTATATATATTTATATATAAAGATGGCAATTTGCCTCATATCCTATGGTTATTCGTAAAAAATGCTCACAATAATAAGGTAAAAACCTACAGAATGGGTACGAATACAGACACAGATAATTATTCACTAAAATAAGCGAATATGAATGCAGAAACAATATCTTACTATCCACTCTATCTCATACTCTCAGTACATATTTATATAATATCATTTATATTATATATAAAAATACATAATTATCAATTTTTAAAAAATATATCGTTATTAAATTATATAGAATTTTTTTTTTCAATAACCAAGTTTTTCAAAAAAATTCTGCATATAACCAAAATTTCAAAGTAATTACATAAATGACCATTTTTCACTATTTTAACACATCGTTGCCACTTGCATTGGCGAATTGCAAATTGGGGCGGTTTAAAACTCCCGCAAATCATTTTTATTAAGGTAAGTCCCCACTTGCATTGGCGACTACACTAAAAATTTTAATTTTCTTAAACTTTGCGTCGGTTTTTAACCCCCGCGGTTTACAATAAAACTTAAATTTAAGTGTAGTCGCCAATGCAAGTGGCGACTTGCCTTAAGAAAAATGTTTTGCGGGGGTTTTAAACCGCCCCAATTTGCAATTCGCCGATGCAAGTGTCGACAATGTGTTAAAATTGGAGAAAAAAATGGTCATTTATGTAATTACTTTAAAAGTTTGGTTATATGCGTAATTTTTTTGAAAATTTTGATTATTTAAAAAAAAATTCAAATTATTACACATTTTAATAAAATGTTTATTCATTTTTTAACTCAACAATAACCCCCTTAATTTTTTTAATATGGTTAAAAATTATATAATATTTTATTATTAATCGATTTAATTTTATTACAAATACGAGAAACGAGTAAGAGTATGAATATTGAAATATCCGTAGACTACAGATATGTCCACACGGGCATGCGCTCGGATACACGAGTAAGAGTATGAATATTAAAATATCCATAGGCTACATATATGTCCACGCGGGCATACGCTCGGATACAGGGACCCTTGTCTACTACCCCTACCTAAGAGGTAACAAGAGATTCACAACCAGTAGAAGTCTGTTGGCTATTCAATTGAAATCTTATATCCCTTTGTAAGATATTCTTTGTTAGCAGTAAGATTAACTTTTAACATCCAATATTAAAATATGATGTTATTGGTACAAGATGTTGTTTGCTTTTGTTTATAATTCAATTACTGTCTTTTGTCATTTAATTGTTTAAATTATCCTTTTGCATTTTATCTTTGCAGTAAAATTAAATTTCACAATACAATAGCATGCAATATGTGGATCAACGTGGCTCAACTAAGTTTGAGCTAAGTGTTAAGGATTATATTGATACACAAGATGATGAAGATTCCAATTCATAATGCATGAATTAGAGTTATTGAAATAATACTCCTAAAGTTCAGAGAAAGAAGATTCATCATTCACCATATTGAACATAAAGAGTTCATGTCACTGTATATGACTTAAAACATTTGACAGCATTAGCCCTTGTCATGAAACAACTCTTGAAAGGTGATACACAATACATTTACAGTGGAAAAAACACATGATAACAAAGCAAAGCAACCCTAATCCAGATGAATCATGCAGAGGGTAACACTTCACACGTCAGACACGAGAGATCCGAAAACGATTTTAAAATTAAACTTGATGCAAGTTAACAGGTCGCCCTTGTCGTCCTTCAGTGTCATCTTCAGAGCATAAGGTCCCTGCAAAGCATTAATGTAATGTTAAAAAAAAATAGAAAATATTTCCCTCAATAAAAGATCATAATTGTTGACTAACCAGTTGCAATTGGGTAATGATAAATGGTTGTACTTCTAGACTAGATTCATAAAATTCCATAAATTTGAAGAAAGGATTCAGAACCTTAGAAGGAACTTAAAATGGAAGCATGAATGCCAATAACATGATAAAACAATTCATGTGTAATCATTTGTGTAAATGTATTCCATAAGCATGGGGTGTTGAGGACTAAAAAATTGAATAAAAGTTGAAAAAACAAGGAACAAATATATTGAGGAAAAAGTTGGAGTAACACCAATGGTTAAATTGAATTATACCATTTTCTCAAATTAATACCAGTGTCGACGTATATGTGCCCGTGCTTCATAGTCAAAGAATAAATACAGAAGAATGTAGATGTAGCATGAACTGAAGTAAACATACCAACCAAAGACAAGTACACAAACTAACCACTATCAAATTTCTGAGTTTAGTTTTTACCCCCACAAAGAATTACTTTGTTAGTCACCAAAGATTCTAAATTTACACGAAAAGAACAAATAATTGATTCACTCAAAGTTCCAAACCATTACATTGACTTGTTGCCTCTATCATCCTTAGTGTTATCAATTACAAAAGGCGGACCACGCCCTCAGGCCAAAAATAGTCTATTTTAAGCTGCCATAAAGTCCATGGCACCACCATATAGCACTAAAAGAGTTATATAAAGTTTTTAATGCCGGAATGAGTTTAAGTGTCACAGCTCAAGGGGTCCAAAAAGATATCAAAGGAAGTTTTATTTTAATATGGGAAGATATTTGTAGAAAACCTTAGGGATTATTAAGTGTTTATTTGACAAAGTGTGGAACTAACCGGTGGAGTAATTGAAGGCAATGTTTGGGTGTGAGAAATCACAAAATTGCCATTAGCAACGGGACAAGAAACTTCCTGACATAGATCAATGGTTTCAGAATGGACAGGCACACCAACATAGGAAACTCCAATTACCACATCTCCACCATAAAGAGCCTTACCTGCATGAAGTATAGACAGAAATTGAATTTTCAATTCAGAAAAAATATAAAATAGAGAAGTGACACGTTAGATTGATGAGGAAGCTCCCCTAAGCATGAGGAACAAATAGAATGAACAAGGATATAAATGATATGCTGTAACTGTCCTCCACAGATTTTGCAAGCAACACTTGTTTAGATGAAATATTATGTTTATCAATTCTTAAAAACAATTTAAATGTCAGCATGTAACGTAAATATCTGAGATTAACTTAGATTTAATGTAATATGGGATCATGTAATCAACACATCAAAATCAGGGTTTTTTTAAGAAGAAGTCAGTGACTACTATCTAAGGTTTTTGATGCCTGCATATGAATCAAGCACAGCATGATTGCAACTAGGTCACATCAACCACATCTGACCACAATTTCCCACATGATCAAAGATTTCAAGGTCACATCAGCCACATTTGATAGCAATTTCTCACAACATCAAAGATACCGTGGTTTATAACTTTGATCAAAGAGTTGTGCTATTTTGATACCCAAAATTGACATCAAATCAGTGATTAATTACGTTTAGTGGATGGATAATAAATAAAGAATCGTATTCACAACTCATTAACTATCAACCAAACACATTTAACTACGATTTTGAACGTTGTTAACCACAACTTTCAAGTTCATATTTAGACAAGGAGACATGGTTAATGAATATATTATGTATATTTGAGTCCGTGGAAGTCATGTATATTTGAACACAACTTGGATAATTAAACATCCATCAAAATCATGGTTAATTCAGTTCATTTGATGGCTAATGAGTTGCCTCACTTTGTTAGACTAACTAACCATGAAATAAACTGAACACAATTAACAACATATTTGAAGTGCGATAATAATTTAAAATGATGTTGAAATCTGTCTTAAGTAAAATACAACAGTCCGCAAATCCCAAGTCAACTGACAGAAGCCGATATGCTAGGTTAGATGTGATCGCCAGGGTTCAAAACCTGATACTTGTGTTGTGTATGTGAGTTTTTAGCGGTTATTAGTAGATAAATCTGGAGGAAATTAGAGAGATTACCAGAGGTAGCTGAGATCTTGAAATTGGCTGGGTTGCCACTGACGACAGGGTTTGGTAATATTTCAACTCCAGTCACCTTGACAGGATAATCTTCCTTCTTATCTACACAGAAAAAAAATACCAAAATCTAATTCAAATCTGAACAAACATACACAATTACATCAACTACAAAAACCTATCTACAACAAACTGCAAATTTCATCAAGAACTCAATTAGATAAATATCCAATCAAATCAACAGAATCAAATGGTGTGCAGATGAATAATTAACGAAGAGATATATAAGTAGTAAAAATTAAAATTGATCGAGATTAATACCTAATACTAATTTTGAGGGATGAAAAGTACATACCGCAATACTTGAAAGTAACTTTAGCTTGAACGTGAAGAGAAGAAAGGAAGAGGATTGAGAAGGAGAGAAGAAGGAAGAGATTGGGAAGAGAAGTAAACTCCATAGTATTCTTGAGTAGGAGAGGTTTTTGGGAGCGTTCGTCACTCGTCGGGGAGTAATTTACAATGACAAATATTTGCTTAGTTTTTTGGTATCTTATGATGACTCCAAAAAATTACTCATTTTTTATATGTATAATCTTTTAAATATCATTAAATATGATAATAATAATTATTATTATATAAGAACAACACGTCTTCTTTTAACGGTGATTCATTGTCAGTAGTAGTACCGTTGGTATATACCAATTAAATTCCTTTTTTATTATAGTTTTTTTTTTTTAATTTCGTAAAATTTATAGGGTGATGACGGATCAGTGTTATTGAGTGTGTTCCCTAAAATGGAGGATACGGTGCCCGTTCACGAACGAAACATGTGTTTACAAAACACACCACTCGTAAGCACTGATGACATGACATCAATTAATAAGAGAAGCTAATTCAACATTTAATTTAGTTAAATAGAAGGTGAATTTTTATATATTCAACTCAAAAAAAAAAAAAAGTTAGTTAAAGTTATCTCTTTTATAAAATGTTTTGAAAATAATAAATATTTATAATATTTTAATAAATAATTAAATCTGTTAAATTAAATGGAATGATGTGATTGGTTGGAGATACACTACTCCCCTTTTTGTGATAAATAGAAAAGTTGTCCCTTAACTAAAATTGATTTTCTAAATTACATAAAAAATATAAGTCAAAATTTACTATGTTTTTTATATTTATAAAAGTCACTTAATTGTTTGTATTATATATTTTAAATTAAATTAAATGTATGTTAAAAATAACAACGATAAATAATTTAGTTGTTAGTTTTATTTATAATAATAATTAATAATTAAAGATCTTTTTATTATCATAAGTTCTTCTCAATGTGATATAAGCTCTGTTTGACATGTCCTTTTTTTAGTTTATAGTTTATAAACTCATATAACAATAAAAGACATATTTGATAACGGTCTTTTTCATCACAAGCTTATAGTTTATTTTATTAACTTATAACTTATTTTTTAGACACTATTTCTAGCTTATCAGACCTTTATTATTTTAATTAAAATTCACTTTTACCCTCTATAGTTTATTTTAATTTAAAATAAAATAATTACATATTAAATGTCTTTTATGTCATTTTAATTAATCAGCTAGTTGAACCGCTAATTTTACTAAACACTTCATTTATTTATCAACTATAAGTCATCAGTAGGGGCGGACTCACCTTGAGTCATCAGTAGTCACACCAGATTTTTTAAATTTTTTTATATTATATATAATATTTAATTATGTTAAAATTAAGATAATTTATAAATTAAGGGTCGTGTTAATGAGTATATCCTCAAGGCATTCTTTAAACATATTAAATAAAAATAATATTTTTTTATAAAAGTCAATATTTTAATTTTTAATGCATTGAATACACGTATTTTTAAAATAATTTACCATTTTAATCACTTAAAGAGTGCCCCAAGAGCGCTCTCTTCTCATTTTTCTTTCTCTCTAACACAATAACTTTTTTTCTCTTCTTCTCAAACCCCGCCATCTCTTATATTTGTCTCTTGTTCTCATATTTCCTAATCGAAAAACCTCTTTTTTTTCTCCAAATTTTACAAAGTTAAAAGGACTTTTAGATCTTTGTGCAAAACTTGTGAAAACAAATAAATGCAACACAATGATTTATAAGCTTCTGAAATTGACTTTAGTCTTGCCGGTAGCAACTGCAAGCGTGAAACGTGTTTTTCCAGCTATGAAGTTTGTGAAGAGTCAATTATGTAACAAAATGAGTGATCAGCGATTAAATGACCGCATTGTAACTTTTATAGAAAGAGATGTTCTTGGAACAATTAACAATGATGTTATTTTAGCTCATTTTCAAGAAATAAATGATAGACAATTTTCATTTTAATGTATTGCATTAAATAATATTATTATTCATTTTTAATATGATTTAGTTCGCACTTTCTTTT
Source organism: Vicia villosa (assembly GCF_029867415.1). Taxonomy (NCBI): domain Eukaryota; kingdom Viridiplantae; phylum Streptophyta; class Magnoliopsida; order Fabales; family Fabaceae; genus Vicia; species Vicia villosa. Next base: position 908,939 of record NW_026705104.1, on the reverse strand, counting down.
ATGTTTAGCCACACCAATATATATTGTCTGAATCGGCCCCTGGTCACCAGTCATTAACTATAAACTATAAGTTATCAGTCAGTCATCAGCCATCAGCTATAAGCTATTAGTTATCAACTAACTTATCAGTTAACCACTATTTTTACTAAATAGAGCCATAGTATATATCACCTTTAAATTAGAGAAAAGATATGTTGACATTAATTTTTTACATTTACACAGTAGTATGCATAAAAGATACTAATTTTATTTTTAAATAATTTATTTTACCTTGTTTGTTGTGCAAGATCATTTGGCTTTGTTGATATCTATACGTTGTATGAAAACTCTGTCAAAATAGCAAAGCTCTTAAATTATTATGATTTGTAGATGTGCACTTAGGTACTTTATTATTATTCAAACATTGATTTGTAATAGGATAGTTACAAAGATAATTGATAGGAACTTCACAAATCATACTAAAAGATGAGGAGTATATACGAAATTTTTTCAACATACATAACACGATATATGTCTAAGAATTCAATATTAAATTTGACAATGATAACACAGTTTATGTCTTGTATTTAATATAGATACGAGGACAAAAGAAAAATTTTACACATTAACATTATCAAGGAAATGGTAGGCGTTCAAAGAATATATTTAAAGCTAGGTGAAATCCTCTTCCCACTCCCACACCTCTCAAAATATTTAAAGCTAGGTGAAATCCTCTTCCCACTCCCACACCTCTCAAAATATTTAAATACCCTTATCAAATTTTAAAATCTGAAGTGTTTTTTAATTGTTATAATTCTATAATCTTTAAAAATTCTAAATACCATTAGGCTCCTTTCATTTTCCCTCGCTTCTCCATTTCTATATTTAGTACTGTTAAATTAAAAACTCTTTCGAATTTAAAATTTGCTACATTGTATCATTTGTTGGATATCAGACTCCAAATATAAGAGGGTAGTGAATTTTGTTTTATTGAAAAATCCATTTTTAAAACTTTTTTTTTACAAAATCATAATTTAATATAATTTTGTAAATAAAACAAAGTTAAAGCATCAAAAATAGGAAAACGGGCATGCAACAAAAATAAATGACTGTAAATAATTATTTTTGAGAGTTTCCACTATCTTGATAACTTTTAACATGATATGCCCACATGTCGATTTTTACAAGGATTGAAACTTTTCAATGGCTAACTTCCAACCAACAAGGAACAGAGTTTTAAGTACATAGACCTCCACAATCAATTAAATCTTTTATCACATGATATACTATCGAACTAAGAGAGATCTTTTAACATATGGCTAAGCTCACGAAACGATTGAAAGTTTTAACTATAGAGACCTCCTCAAACAAATAGAGGTTTTAATTGGTCTACTTGAAAATCAAACAAGAGCTTTAAATGGTTTAACTCACAACCAAATTCCACCTTTTTATAAGGAAAATATTGCACAAGAGGATAATACACTCTTGAGCAGTTACAAATTTTCCCCTCACTAAAAACATTTATTCTCACAAAGCACAAATTCACTCTCAAAGCACTAAGGCAAAACTAAAGTGAGAAACGAGATATTTGTACAAAAATAGTAGAATGAAAAAGAAGAATAAAAATTCATTTTTTGGATAATTTTAAATGATAGAGAATCTCTATATTTATAGCCTAAAGCGTGGGGTAAATTTGGAAACAATGCATGGGCTAATTAAGCCTCGTGATCGATTATGTCAAAGGTGTTAGACAAATGACTCCATACTTAAGAGGGGTGAATTATGGTATTTAAATCTCATGATTAATTTAAAGATTTTATTACTTAAAAAACAGTTTGTGTTAGTATTCACAAAATTAGATAGAAAAGCAACATAAGGAAATAAAATTATAAAGTAAATGACAGAATTTAAAGAGATGGAATTAGAGAGATGGCACATAGTTATACATGTTCGAACGAATTTTGGTCTAATCCAATACCCAAGAGATTTTCTTGAGAGTTCACTATAATCCTGAGCTTTTATAAGTTATGACCACGAACTTTGATACAAAAGACTCGAGATATTTTACACTGGCTTATTCCCCTAACCAAAATATGGTTTTTCCACGGGATGAAATCACGAACCAAGTAGATATTTCATTAGATAATCTTAGTAACCAAACAAAAATTTTGCAGGCGAACTTCTATAGCCAAATAGATATTTTCCAATGGTTGAACTCAAGAACCAAACTCAATTCTTCAATAGTATCACACTCTTGAAAATAAAACGGTGGCCCAACATCATTACAACATTTTCCTCACAAATAGTTTTCACTCATAAGGCACTAAGGTAACGTTGGTGAAAGAAAATATTTAAAGAGAGGGAGAGAGGGAGGGAGAGGGAGAGAGAGAGAGAGAGAGAGAGAGAAAGATAAGAGAGTTATTAAATGTAAATAATTAGGAAAAATCCAAATTCTAGTGTGAATTCAAATGAGGGGAGGTTTTCTTTGTATATGAGAAAATGTGGCTCACAAAGGAAACAACACATGGGCCGAATTAATGTGATAATCGATTAGGCTAATTAATTAGGCACCTCAAATAATCAATTGTTTATGCCATAAATGGAAAGTTTTGATATATAGTCGTTGCCAAGCATTAAAAGACTCTCCCAATCAATTATAGACTCAACTAAGTAACCCTTAATTGATTAGGTCATTTGTCTAATTGATTATTTTGCTAGAAAAATGCTTCCAACTAATCATACACTCGTCTAATCAGTTAGCTAGGCTCCAAAAACATTTTTGGATGATTTTGTTAAGTAAAGGGAGGCCTTAAAAATATTTTAGTTGTGTAAATGAGTTGCCTTAGTATCTTAGGAGTTACTCTCCTACTTTTATAAGACTCTACTCACTCACATGGACACGACCAGGTGAGCTTTCACACTTCATCTCTTTCACAAGTCTAAAGTTTTTAAGTTCCTTTGCCATATATATATATATATATATATATATATATATATATATATATATATATATATATATATAAATATATATTCATACATATATACATATATATATATATATATATATAAGCACTTCAGTGGAATCTTAAATCTTCTACTTGATAAGGCTTGAAATATCTCCAAATTAGTCACCATCAGTGTTATCATTATCAAAACACCAAGAGGATTGCCAGTAACAGGATCACCAGTTTCATACATGCAAGCACATAGTTCTACATTCTCCCTCCCTTTTTATGATGCCAGCATTTCTCTTAGGAAGGTGGTAAAGGAGAAAACATATAGATAAATTTTTGAGTGGTTAAACTCCCCCTCACATGAGTAGAGAGTATACCCTATTTCCATTCAGAGTATACTTCTTCTCCTCTAGCATAATCAAAAAGGCGGGAAAAAATATATCACATGGATCATATATTATCATTTAGATAAAGGGATGAAGAAAAAGGAGAAGAGATTATATATATATCATAAGTAGAGAATATACTCAACTAAGTCACAATCTGCTCCTTTGGGATACCATAATCCATTTACTTATGGTTTCATACAGATTAGCTACTTCACTTTTATACGAATGGTTTGAATCACATTTAGCTTATTTTAAGGATCCACTTCTTATGTTAGCGATTTCTTCACAAGAACCTTATTGCTATTTTCCAAGAATTCGACTTAATCCTTGATATTAGTAACGTTTTTCTTTAACTTCTAATTTTCCTTAGCAAGCTCAACACTAATTTTAATAAATTGATTATGAGATAAAGAAGTTACCTTAAATTCATCTTAAATCCTTGAGGCATACATGATCAGTTTCTTCCTTTTGAGAAGGTGCTTCATAAGAATCTTTTGATGAAACATCATGTATATTTTGGTAGAAGTCTTTACAACAGTCTATGTGAGGGTTTATCTATATTTCCTCCATTTAGTCAATGTTTTATTATTCACGTGAAGCTTGATATGAAGGATGTA